>NC_134467.1:34096019-34266019 GCF_047948215.1 Lycorma delicatula | reverse complement strand
CTATCTAGTATTCAAGTTCGTGTAAAAATAGCTGGCTTTACTAGGACTTGAACGCTGGCATGGTTAGCCTGAGAATGTACAAGACTACACCACATTTACACGTCATACAAACGTATCATCTTTATCTCATTGGGCCACGCGAGAGGATTGCTTATTGTTTACTAGTGAACAGATTGAAACATACACATTAAGAAAAAAAAACTATGTATCACAATCAGAGAAACTAATATAAATAACTAAACAGGAAACATTTTATAAAATTATACCAAATAAAAGAACAAAAAGTAACACTGAATTTATCTTTTTTTTTTTTTTTTCAGTCATTTGACTGGTTTGATGCAGCTCTCCAAGATTCCCTTTCTAGTGCTAGTCGTTTCATTTCAGTATACCCTCTACTTCCTACATCCCTAACAATTTGTTTTATATATTCCAAACGTGGCCTGCCTACACAATTGTTTCTTTCTACCTGTCCTTCCAATATTAAAGCGACTATTCCAGGATGCCTTAGTATGTGGCCTATAAGTCTGTCTCTTCCATTAACTATATTTTTCCAAATGCTTCTTTCTTCATCTATTTGCCGCAATACCTCTTCATTTGTCACTTTATCCACCCATCTGATTTTTAACATTCTCCTATAGCACGACATTTCAAAAGCTTCTAATCTTTTCTTTTCAGATACTCCGATCGTCCAAGTTTCACTTCCACATAAAGCGACAGTACAAACACATACTTTCAAAAAACTTTTCCTGACGTATAAATTAATTTTTGATGTAGACAAATTATATTTTTGACTTAAGGCTCGTTTCGCTTGTGTTATTCGGCATGTTATATCGCTCCTGCTTCGTCCGTCTTTAGTAATTCTACTTCCCAAATAACAAAATTCTTCTACCTCCATAATCTTTTCTCCTCCTATTTTCACATTCAGTGGTCCATCTTTGTTATTTGTACTATATTTCATTACTTTTGTTTTGTTCTTGTTTATTTTCATGCGATAGTTCTTGCGTAGGACTTCATCTATACCGTTGATTTTTTCTTCTAAATTCTTTTTACTATCGGCTAGAATTACTATATCATCAGCAAATCGTAGCATCTTTATCTTTTCACCTTGTACTGTTACTCCGAATCTAAATTGTTCTTTAACATCATTAACTGCTAGTTCCATGTAAAGATTAAAAAGATTAAAAATCTTTTCCTTACATTTTAATTAATTTTTTAAATTAATGAATTTATCTATACTGAAATAATTTTAGGTTGAAGAACTGCAAACAAAATTGAGGGAAGAATATTAGCTTAAAAACATATTACTTTGTTTTAAGCTATAAATCTATCTTAATCAGCTTTTAATAAGGATTCCTTAAGGATAAATGACCAACGCCTGAAAAATATTATAACTTTGTTTTCAGCATTTTAATAATCATTGAAACAACAAGTATTACGTAATGTTTCATTTCTTTGTGTGTGTGTGTGTGTGTGTGTGTGTGTGTGAAAAACTATTGATGTTATTTCTGACTAAATTATTAGTGTTGACTTTTAAAAATCATTTCAGATAATATGGATGCAAACTGTAGACTTCCTGTTTTGCATTAACATTCGTTATTTTTAGTATCATATGGATTAGAATATATGTAATTGGTATAATGGAGATGTCTTAAAATAATAAAGTTCTCGTGACTTGTCTGTAATGTAATATGTACATTGAAAAATAATGATAAGCTGTTCAGTATTAAACTGCATTTAAATGGTAATAATAATAATACACTACGATGTCATAAAACAAAGCCGTACAACGTAACAAACTACGTAAACTTCAACACTGAAATTTCAGTAGAGTTGAACTGAAATTTAAGTAGGATTATACGCTTTAATTTACCATACAACAAATTTTACTCGTGTTTTATAATAATAGTATTAGGTATTAGATACAACTTTGTTATCATTTAACTATATTGTCATATAAAACATTGTGTGTGTGTGCACACACACACACACACACACACACACACACACACACATATATATATATATATATATATATATACATATAACAGTAATCTAAGGAATGGAAATTGTTTTTGACGTAAGCTCTCATGAATTTAATTATATTTATGATATATAAGACTTAAATCAAATTTAATTAATAAGAATTTTGGTATTGTATTGTATTAAAAAAACTGAGAACACAGTTGTAGCACCTTCCAGTCACGCGACTTTTTTACTAAAACACACGTCTTAATATATCATTTTATTTAAATATAATATTTTTTGTTTATTTAATTCAATGATTCTAACTTTCTTTCTTTTTATTTTTTCCCTCCGGAAAAAAACCGTAAGGTATTATTTCAGACTTCCTTTATTTCGTACGAGGAAGTAAAAATGAATCATTTTGAGGACAACTGGTAGTAGTAATTCAATTTCGATAACTTAATAACGAATTAAATAAACTTTCTTTTTCTTAGATCAGTTTTAAATTAATTTTAACAAATCATGTTCTACTTATCTTCAATGTAATACTCATTAAAAATCTTCTGAACTTAAATGTTTTATAACAAAGTGTTACATTCTAAACAACTGTTCTTGACTTCTAATTTTAAAGTCAGAAGATTTACAAAACTTATATAATTTTCTACGTCTTTCAACTTTTCTAAATTGTGTTAACGTACTTTTGAAAACTATTTATTATTTAAAATCTCAGTTTACTAATAAGTCGTTACAATAAACCTGTATTTTTCCTTATGAATCTTACCAGATGAATTGAAGAAAACTCATCCAGTCAATTCATTCCGTATATTAATAATTTTGTCCCGATAAGAAAAAAAAATTAAATAAAATTTATTAGTATAACAGCCAGTTCTGTTTGAATATTACATTAATATATCAGATTGTTTTAGGTAGATTTCATAAGAAAGCTACTTATTGTAATTGGTACCATGATTCGACTTCCGGAAAATTTCTACTTCGCGTTTCAGATCCCCAGACCCCAAAATCAATGTCAGTTCAAAAGTTTATAAATACATTTATCTCTCTCTCACACACACACACACACACACTCTCTCTCTCTCTCTCTCTCTCTCTCTCTCTATATATATATATATATATATATTTCACTTTCTTGTGGAGACGATAACTGCCGTAATTTTGCGCCAATCACTTTCAAATTCATGCAAAAATAACGATCCAAAATATCGGTGGAGTTCGTAAACGACCAAAATCGGACATCATGAGGGTGGAAATATCACTGTAATTTCTTATTAAGTAAAACATTAAATTTGTTTAAAGTTCCTATTATTTTTTGGATAAGGGCCTAAAACATATCTATAAAAAGTGTTTTGATATCACCAACCATTAGTCCAAGGGGTAGAAAAAATGGGGTTTCAAAGACAAAAAAAGTCATACCTCCCTTAATAGGCACAGTATCGAATCTGTTTAAAGTGGTCGTTAGTCCACTAAACATTACCTGAAACTTTTATGTGTAACAATTTTTGATAGGACCAACCCTTATGGCAAGGGATGATAAAAAATTGCTGGAATTGTAAAAAGATGGGGCTTGTTGTATACTAAACATGTGAAACTTTTTTTCATATGCAACCATAAGCGTATTGAGTAAATTTGAAATTTTTCTTAACTTTAAGGTGGAAATCTTTTTTATTCCATACTTAGCACCGGTGGAATCTACCTCCATCTTCCGGCGTGCCGAAAGGGATTATATATATATAGTTATAATTAATACTAGGCATCCCTCGTCAAGGCTTCGGCCAAACTATGTATTTATAAAACTTCGAGAATTGAAAATATTTTTTTTAGTGATTGTGTGCGGGTTGTTACTCTCAGAATTACTGATATTTCAAATTTACGGGGTATATAACATTTTTAGATAAATGATGTGTCCTGAAAATCTAATTTTATATATATTCAGGATGATTATGAAATTTTCTAAAAATTACTTTCCCTTCGGCACTGCAAAATTCAGAAGTTTCTTTATTCAATCTTTTGGCATTTAAATAGTTACAATTTTTTTCATGTTATCTGTTTATCTTTAAAATTCAGTTCAATTTCATAATAAGCATCAAAAGCTGATTTAAGAATTTACTAAGGTCGAACTCGATTTAAGTTTTGAAGTCTTTGTGAACTTTATGACGTAGATTCACGTCGTCTAAGATCACAAACGGTAACAGTCCTAGAAGATTTTGTTCCTACCTCTTACCTCGCTGACCTAGGCGAAACGAAAATTTTAATACTAAAGTTGAATCTATGTAAATTATACGTATGGCTTAACGTGAAGGAAGTTCTTAGTTCAGGATATAAAAATCTACGAAGTGCTTATTAATTGCGTAAGGATGTGTTCTTACTGGTCGGCGCAAAATTAGAAAATGATAATAAATCATTTAATAACACAGGTCAACAATGAAGCCCACCGGACTGGTCTGGTGGTTAACTGTAATTTATAAATCAGTTGATTTCGACGTCGAAAGTTCTAAGGTTCAAATCCTAGTAAATACAATTTACTTTTATACGGATTTGAATGCTAGATCGTGGATACCGGTGTTCTTTGATGGTTGGCTTTCAATTAATCACACATCTCAGAAATATTCGATCTGAGATTGTACAAGACCACACTTCACTTACACTCATATATATATCATCCTCATTTATCCTCTGAAGTAATACCTGATGGTGATTCCGGAGGTTAAAAGAGAAAAAGGGGGTCAACAATGGAAAAGTTGTTTGAAAACTAATTCTTATAGATTTTTGTGTACTGGTTTCAGGAAAAATAAGTAAAAATTTTTATCACGAACCATTTTTTCACTAAATAGGTTTTTTAATATTCTCAAAATTGATATATATCAAAATATTTTGTTTATAAAATATTGAATATAAAATTAGGGTTTTGTTAATTTTTTCAATACTTTATTATCAGTTTTTTTAAATGGAATTAATAAAAGTAGTGTTCATAATTTTGGTTTGCTGCAGTAAGATTAGTGATTAATAAGATTATGTAATGATTAATTAGAGTGACCATGAGTCATTTTTGTGAAAATATTAGCTAAGCTGATGACTTGTTCATCCTTACTTCGCTTCAATCTACAGAAATAAAAATAAATCAGTTGCAATTAGAACACTGTTTTGAAAGGTTCTGCTTGAGTTAAATAATTTTCTAAACTATCTATAGTGTTTTAATGTACTTTTGTTATTTATTTTTAAATTATTTTATTTGTGTTTTTATATTTCGAAATGGCTTCAAGGGGTTGGTTAATTCACATAATAATTTCTGTTAGATTTGCGGGGTTGTTTGTTGATGAAGAAACAGCAAAGAAATACAACAGATTCGTAAAAAAAAATTGTATTTCGGAGTAAAATATAGTGACTAAGATAAAAATGTTGGCTCCTCATACAGTTTGTTCTACTTGTGTAAAAGGCTACGCAAATAACAAAAGGTAACCCACCAGGTTGGTCTAATGGTGAATGCGTCTTCGCAAATCAGCCGATTTTGAAGTCGAGTGTTCCAACGTTCAAATCCTAGTAAAAGCAGTTAGTTTTATACGAATTTGGATACTAATATGAACGGATTTTATACCGGTGTTCTTTGGTGGTTGGATTTCAATTAACCACACATCTCAGAAATTATCAACCTGAGACGTAGGGTAAAGATTACACTTTACCCTCACACATATCAGCCTCATTCATCTTCTTTTTAATACCTGACGGTGATTCCCGGATGCTAAATAGGAAAAAAATGACAAAAGTTAAGAAAATGTCGGTTTAGAGGACCAATGACATTGGGAGAACCACAAAATCCGCACCGTCATGTTGTAGCCAGCAGTGTTTGTCTTCCTATTCCAAGAGTGCGATGAACTGAAATAAAATATCCTGATATCGTTATGTATTAATGGTGTACTCGAAAAAAATAGGACCGATTATTTTCTTCCGCGATTTCGCGTACCACACGCCCAACTTCTGCGGATGTAACTGTTTTTCGTGATAAACGTGGGGATTTTCAGCGCTCCAAATTCTACCGCTTTGGCTATTTACGTAGCCATCCTAATGAAACCGTGCTTCATCTGTGAAAAATACCGAATCCATAAAATTAATTCTCTCACGCAGAAATCGACGGAACCGTTGACAATATTGTAGACTTAACCTTGACGTAAACTTGTTGACAATGAAAACAAATTCGTCTAGCGAAAACACCATCTTGTCTCAATCAATACACTGAACTAATTGCATTGTTATTACTATCAGTAGTGTTCTAATGCGTCGCCGCGATGTTCAGATGTTGGACGAGTCCATTTCAGTAACGAGTAAGGGAGTTAGCTTGACTTTTGAAATTTCATGGATGAGTGATTGATGGGTTGCGTTTTATATGCTACACCCTGTATGATGTGAATGAATGGAGGCTGGTTATTGACTCGCCTCAGAACTCTTATTATTCATAATGTAATCCATAGAGATGATCTACGCAACAGAAAATGTGCCCTATGAAGCGTTGAAAGGAAAAGAATAAGGCAGTTTAAATCTTGATAGAGGTAAGAAAATGTACAAAAATCCTTTCTTTAAGTCCTATTTTTTTTATAAATAAAAGTTTTCCACTAGGAATACATACACAGTTTGCCTTTTTCCCCATTTTTTTTTTTTTTTTAGTATAGTTAAAAATCTTACGTGATAGAAAAAAAATGATTTTTTTTTTGGGTTGTTTATGGGCGAAAAATGCTTAAAAAAAATGATGGCCGTATTTGAAATCGGCGTATAAAATAATATAAAAACCATTTATCAGATTACAAACAACTTTCAAATTCCTTAATTTTGTTCAGCAGTGTAACTTTTTAAAAACGTCGATTTTATTGATATCGAATTTCAATAATACTCAAACCATCAAAACTTCAATAAATACCTAAAGAGTTGTTATTCCTTTTAATTTTATTACCTAATTAATTTAATTTTATGTATATTACTTTTATAATAAAAAATTATACTTTACAGACGTCTAGTTTACTAAATCACATATTACCCGTCTGGAAAGGTCGATATTGATATAAAAAACAATCGATATAGACAAAAATAATAAATCTGGTAAAATAAGTTCTATTTTATTTAGACTTTTTTTTTCGTAGTTAGTATGGTGAGGTTTGAAGGGCGATAAACATACCAGGATGGAATTTAAGCTACAATTAAAATTTCATTATTATTGGTTCAGTAATTTTCGCAGTTATTGGAAACAAACGAAAAAGATATCGTTGCTTGGCAAAGTAGAGAAATTTTAAAATAAATTTTTAATTAAATTCATATTATTATTACTATTAAACACTTCTCTGGATTAGTCATATATTGACTTTGGAGAGAGAATAAGGGATCTTTAATAGTGGTCATTATTGATTCAAAACGCTTGTTGTCACGTAATCGACCCTATCATATTAACTTAGTAATATTCCAAGTGCTATTATGCAGTTCTCCAGTGCACTTAGTTGCACCATTTCGTATAGCCTATAATTTCCCAATTGTCTTAAGTTTGCACACCTGTGATGGGATGAACAATATTGTAATTATATTCAATTTAAACTGTTCAAATCTCGAACGCTGAAACTTATTAGTTATGCATATCGTTACGTGTTGGAATATATAATTTTTATCCATTTGTTATGAAATAGTATTAAACAAAGTATTATTTATTCAAATAATCTAACACTTAAACAAGGAGATATTCATTCATTTCCCGAAACACGACCCCCAAACATCCAGTTTTGAGTATAAACTCATCTACAATGATTTATACGACAAGAAAAGAGGAAATAACAATGCAAATTGCACATTTAATAAAAAATATGTAACGGTAAAATGATAATTGAATTCATATTAAAATATCTGAATACATTTAGACAATTTTTGAAAATATTGCTAGATAAAAATAATTCCGTATAAATAATAAAATGATTTTTTTTAATCGTTCTGAGTGTACGCATCGCGTAAAAATAGTGGACAGATTTTAATAAAACTTCACAGGTTTATACCTTAGACGCTTGACCAGTACCTTTAATTATAATTCAAAAAAATAACAATGTAATTGTAAACCGTACGATACGAGTCTCGTAGATATCATTTCTTCCTGTCAAAACACAAAAATTTCTGTAATATAAATAAAACTGTTTTTAATAAAACGCTACTGATATGAAAAAAGATAAGACCCTACATTTCTATTATCAAAATCTGTTATTAATTTAGAATTTTCTTTACAAAAGAAAAATACATTTTAAATATATGTAATAGCCAATATATATATATATATTAGAGTGGTCCAAATAGGGCAAAATTTTTGTCGAAAAACGTGCACCCCCTGATTTAAAAGTACTCTCAAAAACAAAATTTTTGACGCGTTGATAAACCCTTTCCGTTCGAAAAAAAGTCATCCCCCTCTCCACATGAATTTTAAAGGGGATTTAACATCAACATAAATTTTTTTTTTCTAAAATTTAATATGGCTTTTCTATCAATAATAACTTATAATTTTACGTTTTTAAGATCCAGGTATCAAATTTAGTAATCTCATTAATAAAAAGATTGGGATGAATGATGTCACAAAATGTAATAATATATATTGAAAAATCATTTTATAAAACTGGATTGCCTGTATAAATGTAATCCTAGATAGATAGAAATTTTAAGTTGGTTTTATTTAATGTAATTTATTTTTATTCTTTTCATATACGCACGTTATTTTTATAGATATTTCTGTGTAGGAAGTAACGTGGCGATTTTCTATCTGGTTTAGGATTTATTCATTAATTAAACTTTTATATCTGAACGATTAAAAAAATATCGAGTAAATCTTAAATTACGTGTTGATATTTTTTTTTTTTTTGTATTTTCATTCATAAATTGTTTTAATTGATATATTTTTGTAGTAAAACGTTATCAAAATAATAAATAGATTTTTTTTTTTTAACTTTTACTTTGTTAGAGATTTTTTAATGGATATTCACAAACTGCGTACTCGCTTAATCACTTTTTACCTCCTGCTGGGTCCACCTGTAGAGAACAACTATAAAAGCGCACAAATCCTAGTAGTGTTTATTCGATTTTACCTGGAAAATATTTACATTTTGCTTATTTTCATTCATAATAAAAAATACATTGATTTCACTAACAATATTAGTTAATATTTTTAGGTATTTTAAAAAGAATACTGAAATTTTGTGAATCATTTCCTTCGTGAATTAAAAGATTTACGAAGTAAACATGTATAAATAATTTTCAACACAAATTATTGTCTTCGGTATTAGAAAAAACTAATAATAAATTGATCCATAAGGAAAACAAAAGGTAATAATTTAAAAAAATACGACTGCAAAAAAAGTAGCTTTTTAATACAGGATAATCTTTTATATATTAAAAAATAAATGTTTGTTTGTTTTTCCTGTATGTGTTCCTATACTATTCATCCGATTGCGATGAAAGTTTAATGAGTTTTTGTGCGTAAGCCCGCGAATGATTTTGAATAAGTTTGAATCCGCTAGGTAGCGCTGGGGTAACCCACTGGGTTGGTCTAGTGGTTAACGCGTCTTTCCAAATCAGCTGATTTGGAAGTCGAGAGTTACAGCGTTCAAGTCCTAGTAAAGCCAATTATTTTTACACGGATTTGAATACTAGATCGTGGATACCGGTGTTCTTTGGTGGTTGGGTTTAAATTAACATCTCAGGAATGGTCGAACTGAGAATGTACAAGACTGCACTTTATTTACACTCATACATATCGTCCTCATTCGTCCTCTGAAGAATTATTTAAACGGTAGTTACCGGAGGCTAAACAGGAAAAGAAAGAAAGAAAGGTGGCGCTGGGGTAGTGAATTTGGAAAAATTCCATTTATGGTCCGATTTGGCTGATATTCAGAATATATATTAGTTAAGTGAAAAGCAAAATTTTTGCAAATCTATACCTGCTAGGAAGTGCCAGTGTTGAGATATTTACGAAATAAATAAACAAGTATACAAACAGACTCTCTTGAGTCAACTATAGAGTAAAAAAACTCCTGGACTGATTTACGCGCGGGGAAAAAGGGAAAAAAGAAAATGGTAATAAAGAAAAAAAGAAAGTATGTAAAAAGAGAAAAAGGCAAATAGGAAAAAAGGGGTAAAGACGGGAAATAAGGAATAACGGATAAAGGAAATACTAGAAAAGGGGAAACGGGAAAATAGAAAATAAAAAATAATAGAAAAGGTTAAAAATAGAAAATGGGAAACAGTGGAAAAGAGGAAGGGTGAAAAGGGTGGAAGGGAAAAGGAAAATAGGAAAATAGAGAAAAGAGGAAACTTGGATAAATGGAAAAGGGATAAAGTAAAAGGTTACATTTTTGAACTTCACTGGACCTTGAAGTTTTAATACCTAAAACACCCAAAAAACCGGATGGAAATTTTCCAGCATTGATATTTAATTCTCAAATTAAGAGGTCAAAAGGAGATGAGGCTGTAGAATAAATTCATCCTCATCCTCATTATCTTGAGATTTCGCCTAATTATAGTCATATTTTTTTTTAGTCACATTTGTTAACGATTAAAAAATAAAATAATTTCCAAAATCGTATCCCCATTCCAAAAAAATGCTGATGTAAATCATCGGCTATGTTATGACACCACAGGTGAACGGTAGAATTAAATAAATTAATAATATTTAAAGTAAAAAACATCTCCGCCTGGTTGGGTTTCCAACTCGATCACCCGGTTGACTTGGTACTTGGTGTGTTAAGCCTCGTTTCTACGCCAGTCAGCCGACCTTACAAGCGAAATTTGTTCAATATAAGTTGTGAAATTACGTTAATTTAAATAATGCTGACTGTCGCCGCTAGTACCGCCACATCCGCGAATTATATGGTATACGCTTTAATTAGAATCATTGAATTAAATAAACGATAAATAATACATTTAAATAAAATAATAGATATTTTAAATTAATTTGTGTGTGTATCTCAGTGTAAACCGTGCATTGGAAATATCTCATATTTGCAGGACTTTCTCAGAACGAGGCTTTAGCCGTTTAATGGTTTTTTTTAATATTCAGAAGGATTCAAGAAAAACCTAACAAAATTTCAGTATTTGTTATACCGGTGAAAATCAATAAATTTTTGTGTCAACATAGCTTTGGAAACGCTTTGTTAGCTAATGTAGGCTGGCGAAAAATGTCGCTCTGACTTTTGCTCTTTGAGTAAGATTAATAAAATTAAACCAGATTGTAATTCTGGAGTCAAAATTAAAGGAGTATATTTAGCGGTTTTATGTTAAACTAGCTGTACCCGCCACGCTTCGCTGTGGCACATTGTGGTTGCATGGATGAGAAATGAGAAACAAAACAAAGCATAGGTTTCATAGAAGTTTAATTTTGCAATACTTGTGTATATACAATATTTTGTGTTTTTCCACTGTCTGCGTAGATATAAAGGCTATCTGGTTTGTCGACTCGGGAACACGCAAATACAGTTGTCCATGTGAGAGGCAATCCGCATCTAAATCTAAACCACACAATTCTAAAGATTGACCTCGAGCTTTATTGTTGTGATTGCAAATGCCAATCGAATTGGGAATTGCAATCTTTTAAATTGAAATGGTGTATCGGTCGGGATCATAGGTATTCGAGGAATGAGGACATCTTCACCTTTGAAAGGTCCCGTTAAAATCGTTGCTTCCACTACGTTATTCATCAATTTCTTAACTGCAAGTCGCGTGCCGTTGCAGAGTTTTGGCTGATTAATATTCCGCAACAGAATAATTGTCATTTTTTGATCGAACCGTTGCTAGAATCAATCTGATGAGGAATGTTTTCCCAGTTCTTCCTGGCGCATCCAAGAAGAAAGTCCCCCCAACTCCGTCATTTGTCATTTGCGTTATGCGATTGTAAATGCCTTTCTGTTCACGCGTTAATTTGGGAATGTTTGATCGGACATATGACTGAAGATCACCAATGTTGTAACTCTGATCACGGCGTAAATCCACATCAAATGAAGCAATCGCAGCTCGGGTGGGTGCTGGCATTCCCAATTGACTAAGAACTTTATTTGCATTAGCTAAGCACTTGTCTTCAATATTTATCAATACTTCGTTGTAAATGCCTTCTACAAATTCAGCCAAAAGTGAATATTTAACATAACAAAGGATATTTTGGTCATTATGTAGGGATATTATTTTCTGTGTATTTGGTTATTTCGACTTTTTTTGTTTGCATAGTTTTAAGTCTATCTGGGCTATAAGAAAGTTGGGTGTTTTAATTTTTTTACTTCAAATTTATTTAAGTCATCCTTCTTGGTGGCTTTTCTTTTTGTTTTTTTTTTAATAAAATACAGATGTTTTAGCTGTTAAATATAATTCAAAGAAATTTGTTACTTAATCAGTTGTGATTTTGTTTACATTGGCAACGGCCATACGGGCTCTTTGTGATTGGTCGTTGTGTTTGACAGCGGTCGTCTTGCATTGATCTGATTGGTTTTTCTTTGTTTACATTTCCATCTGATTTATTAGCCTCTTATTTATTAAAAAAATGTACAAATTAAAAATAGATAGATAGATTTATTAAAAATAGATGAAAACAATCTTTGATGCGGGTTATATATCGTGCTAAAATTTGAGCTCAATCGGTGAAAAACATTTTGAGTTTTTGAAGCGTACAAAAACGAACTTTTTATATATATATAGATTTGTTCTGAAAAAAAATAAATAGGTTCTTGAACTGTATTTTTAGTAATTTTTTTTGAGAAATCTGGGGTAAAAGACATAAAAACTTTGTTTGGGGTTTGGCAAAAAAAAAAAAAATCTGGGGTCGTAAAAAACTGTATTTTATGTTTAACGTAAAATATCTTTATTAGATTGGTAATAAACTAGTGAAAGTTTTAAATAAAACTGGAAAATAACTTAATCCTGAGTAAATTAATTTGAATGAAGTTCACATTTTTGAAGTAAAATAGCTTAATCCTGAGTAAATTAATTTGAATGAAGTTCACATTTTTGAAGTACATTGAAACATCATATCATATTAAAATTTGGCAAATTTTAACTAAGTATTTAACTAAACAAAATTTTCACTATAAAATAAAAGAATCAAATACGGCTTTGAGAAAACTGTAATTATAGAATGAAACATAAAGAAATTTACCACACAGAAAATTTATTAACAAGAATGGAAAAACAACAATTGTTTTTTCTTTAGACACCTTTTTCGAATCACCAATTTTCTTATAGAATAAATATACTTATTTTTATAAAAGCAAAGCTAAAAGTAATTGGATGAAAGAGGTTAAAATCGATTTAAAAAGAAAAACATCTCAGAAACTGAAATATCAGACAGAAATGTTTATAAAGAGAAAATTGAATAGATAAAGGGTTTTCAAGAAAAGAAAAAGATAACGGTGCTCAAGGAAGAAAAAACTCAAAGAATAAAAGAATATTGGTCAAAGAGAAATCTGTAAAGAAGTTAAATATTGGAACCTGGTGTTTCAGAGGACTAAATCGAATGAAAAAAAAAAGAATTAAAATTTTAGAAAATTAAACAAATTTTTCTATATTAGTTAAAAATTGTATAACATTCTATATGAACAGATAAAAGTTTTAAACAAAATATGTTGAACATTTTTTTAATTAGTTGTTTACTAGGGTAAACTGAATGCAAA
The DNA here is from genome assembly GCF_047948215.1 of Lycorma delicatula. NCBI lineage: Eukaryota > Metazoa > Arthropoda > Insecta > Hemiptera > Fulgoridae > Lycorma > Lycorma delicatula. The sequence continues at coordinate 34,252,382 of NC_134467.1, read as the reverse complement.
AACATTAAATTATTTAATTCAGAAAAATTATTAAAAAGTTACATAATACAATAAGCTAAATCAATTAAACAAATTTTCTATTGCAAAACATTTGAAAAATCCTTTACTTAAAACTCAGTGGTAGAATCTGTAATATGACACTATTTAAAATTCTAAACCACTTTGTTAAAATATTGATTTTTTTCCGTAAATTCATTCTAGGTTGTCCCATCCTGTCCCGTAGGAAAAGACACCTCCATCACCCGCTCCATTCCGAACCCTTATGGGCTTTACCGGAGATCTTCTTCGAAACCTCGGTTTTTGACATATTCCAGTCTTCCTGGCCAGGATGCCACGAGTGACATTCCCATCAGTGTACTACTAATGAATTAACTCAAAACTATCTCACACAGTCCACAGAGTCTTAAGCAAGACTGAAAACACCTAACCAACTAAGGAATTGAACTACCTATCAGTAGAAAGTAAAAGTGAGTTCAACACACAACATAAAAATATTACATGGAACAATAACACTGAAACAAGGACAAGAACAACAGAAACATAATTTATAAAACAAAACATCAACAAAGATAGAATAAAAGAGAAATCCAAGCAGAGCTCTAGATCCCCTGGCTCCTCCAGTTTACACGGAGATGCATCGCCTACCCGACAAGATCTAGCCAACGGATGGTCACCGTAAGTATTTACTCGTATTTCGAGCACTCATAAAGAGCATGGTAGGTGTCGTCCAAAACGCACCCACCAATCAGCCTTCTATAATACTTAAATTGATTGCCCAACTCCCCTACATTTTAATAAAATGAACTCGTCCAACAAGTGATTATCACGCCGACGCAGCAGACTGTCACATCGTGTAACAGACACAATTCATGAATACGGGGCTCTGAAAACCCACACGCAATTATTGAGAAACAACGCGATTCGCCTAAAGTTAATGTTTGGTGTGGTGCGATGAAAAATCGTGTAATACGGCCTTTCTTCTTTGCGGAGTCGTGTATCTTGACATGTTAACCGATTATTGCTTTCCTCAGCCGGATGAACTCGAAAACATTCATCGGCTTCATTTCCAACAAGATTGTGCTCCCCCGCACTTCAATGCGTCGGTCACGGACGCTTTGAACGAAAAATTTGGAGATCGATGGATAGGCCGGCAAGGAACCATACTTTTGCCTCCAAGGAGTCCAGACCTGACACCTTGCAATTTTTTCTTGTGGGGGTACATCAAAAGCGTTGTTTATACACAAAAAATTCGCGACCTAACCCGCTTAAAAAACAGGATTAATGAAGCAATGACAACCATTAACGAAGAAATGTTAACTAATGTTTGGAGAGAAGTTGAGAGTATCGTTTGGACATTTGTCGCGCGCATATTGAAATTTATTAATTATGTAAAAAAATGTTTGAGACGACAAATTTGAAAAATAAAAAACATAAACTGTAATTCTGTTTTAATTTAAACCATGTTCAAAACCGCACCATTCTTTTATTATAACTCTGTATTTAATTTAATAATTTACAAATACCTTTTTTATTTAAACATATCTACTGACAAATATGAATTGCGTTTTATACGTCACACCCCTAGTAGGTGAATTTTACTGTATCCTAATTTTAAACAGGTTTAGTTTTTTTACAATTTTTAAACATTTTTCTTAAGGTAACATTTTCAATCGATAGTAATTATTAGCTAAGTTTCTTGAAGTAATATTTTGTATTATTGATTTAAAAATATAATAATAATTTTTTCATGAAATTTTGCTACTGGTTATGAGATGAAGTTCTAAATTTTATGTAAATATTAAGAAACTATTTAAGTTTAAATACATTTAGTTACATTTTTTATCGATCAAATAATTGGTGTCTCCTAACGGAACTAATCATAAAACTTATAATGCACTTATAAAACCGGTTTATAAAAAGAATAAAAGGAAAATTTAAATTCTCTTTTTTTAATTGATTTTAAATAAATGATGAATAATGGGTTCAGATGCTTGTCAAGTTATTTTAAAATAAATATTGAATGAACAAGTTTTTTTTTTTGGAGTCTATTCCAGTGAAATTACGTAAAAAAAAAACTGCTGTCAAACATTCATGAGATAAAAGGTGTCAAAAGAGAAGGAAAACAATAATTTAAAATTCATTGATGACAATGCCTAACCAATCAGAAATAATGTAAAATCTATGAGAGAAAGGAATATTTTTCTAAAATATTACGTTTTACATACAAAAAAAAGTTCTCCTATTTAAAGACAGAATAAAGGGAGGAGAAAATTATGGAATTAGTTGGAAAAAGTTTAATGTAATATAGAAATGAGATAACGTATTATATATAAAATGGTGGTAAGTAAAGATAACGATTAGATTATTTGATGCGTAGAGAAGGGTAGTAGTGTGTAGAGGTGTATATCTAACTAAAAAATAAAAGATAAAGAGTGAGAGATTACGGAGAAGTAAACGAATAAAAAATAATATTTCGGTTTTCGAAATAATTTACAAATTACATATGTTTATAGGATAAATTCGAACATAATGCAGTATATTCAGGAGGTGAGACAGCAAATTAAAAAAAATGATTTCAAAATTGCTCCCTTAAAATTTTTGAAAAATGATAAAACGTATTCGATATTGTTTTCAAAGAAAAATCTAAAAATTAATTTTCTAGACTGTACTGTATAATCCATTCTCCCGTATCCCACCTCCAAAATTAAATTTCTGAAAAAATGTGAAATAATATAATTTTACTTTCAAAACAGTGACTAAATACCAATTTTCACAACTATAACCCTTTGGAATCTAATATATAGATTTTTAATAAAGCATTTCCCCATTTTCATTGTTTTATAGATGGAGATTTCCAAAATTCTTCAATTGGGGTGCTTATTTTTTGTCTTCAGTCATTTGACTGATTTGATGCAGCTCTCCAAGATTCCCTATATAGTGCTAGTCGTTTCATTTCAGTATACCCCCTACATCCTACATCCCTAACAATTTGTTTTACATATTCCAAACGTGGCCTGCCTACACAAGTTTTTCCTTCTACCTGTCCTTCCAATATTAAAGCGACTATTCCAGGATGCCTTAGTATGTGGCCTATAAGTCTGTCTCTTCTTTTAACTATATTTTTCCAAATGCTTCTTTCTTCATCTATTTGCCGCAGTACCTCTTCATTTGTCAGTTTATCCACCCATCTGATTTTTAACATTCTCCTATAGGACCACATTTCAAAAGCTTCTAATTTTTCTTCTCAGATACTCCGATTGTCCAAACTTCACCTCCATATAAAGCGACACTCCAAACATATACTTTCAAAAATTTTTTCCTGACATTTAAATTAATTTTTGATGTCAACAAATAATATTTCTTACTGAAGGCCGTTTCGCTTGTGCTATTCGGCATTTTATATCGCTCCTCCTTCGTCCATCTTTAGTAATTCTACTTCCCAAATAACAAAATTCTTCTACCTCCATAATCTTTTCTCCTCCTATTTTCACATTCAGTGGTCCATCTTTGTTATTTCTACTACATTTCATTACTTTCATTTTGTTCTTGTTTATTTTCATGCGATAGTTCTTGCGTAGAACTTCATCTATGCCGTTCATTGTTTCTTCTAAATCCTTTTTACTCTCGGCTAGAATTACAATATCATCTGCAAATCGTAGCATCTTTATCTTTTCACCTTGTAATGTTACTCCGAATCTAAATTGTTCTTTAGATTCATAAATAAAACGATAAATATTTTTAAATTATATTTTGTGTACACTGTGCATCAGAAACACAGTGTTATCAGCTTTTTTAACATTTTCGTCAATAGATACTGTTTCTTATATTTATCCAGCGGTAAAAATATTATTATTATATTTTTAATTATTAATTACCGTAGATTTTTAATTTTTTATTTATTTTTCCATTTTACCTTCTGATTTATTAACAATAAAAATAATAAGCAGGTTTTTTATTTAAATAAGTTTATTAATTAACTTTTCTTTTTTTTTTGTTTATTTTCCAGTTTATTTATTTATGTTGTCTTGATTGGGAAATAATAGCGAAAATCATTAAACATTTAATAATATGTTATTATTTTTTTTTGTATAAATATTTGTTTATAAATATCTTTAGCAACTGACAATTTTTGAAATAGTTTTATTGTGTGTTGTTTTTTTAATTTATTTATTACCATTTAATTACCCTAAAAATGAGTGAACATTTTATAAAAGATTTTATACGCAATTAAATAATATATTTGAAAAAAGGAGCTGTTAATTGAGATAAAATATTTTATCTATGATATTGTTTGGAAAGATATAGTATATATTGTAGATTCCTTATAAAATTTAGTGTTAATAAAATTATAAAATTTATTATATTTGAAGGTCACTATGTTATATAGATATTAAATAATAATAAAAAAAAAATCCATTCTTTATATTGTTACTGCTTGACCTCGATACTTCTTGGTTATCTCAGTAAATTGAACGGTCATTCCCCAAGGGATACATAGAACTAAGTATTTCTCAGTGAATTACCTCTGAGAATTCTTGTTATAAGTTATATTAAACTCTATATATGTAAGTTTGTATATGTGTGTACGTGTGCGCGCGTCTATTGTGCCTAAAATTAATTCTTGTTTGAAGTCCGCAAAACATTTTACCAATAATAGTAAATCTGTGACCTTGTGGATTATCTTAAATTTTTATTTTTTTTATCTTATTTCTATTTTATTTTTCTATGTCAAATAGCTTCATAGAAATATTGTTTTTGCTTTTCGTGTGCTTTATATTAATAATAAGAAAAAATATATATAATAATTGAAACTTTATTATATTGTTAAAAAACGTATACGTTTTTTCTTCTATAAATTTATTTATGTACAATAAATAAGATTAGAAGTTCTTAAAAAAAAAACCTAATCTAACTTTAAACGTATATTTTATAGCCGTTTTATTTTTCGTACACCTTCCTCCTGGTCGTTCTGGATCCAGTGACATTGCCCAATTTAGGACTCAGGATTTTTTCCACCTGTTCAGCCCTGACAGTTGTCTCCCTTCCATAGACTGAGAAGGCTCAACTTCGGCCCAACCAAATGTCCAAATGCTTTACTGCAGTGACTGATTGAATCCGTCTTCCTTCAACTACATCTTGATTCCCCCCCGAAGGGAGAAGATCCCACCTCGTAGCGTGTCCTGTCGCTACACCACCCCCTCCGTTCCTAGCCAGTAGTGGCTTTAACGGAGGACATCTTCTCGCCCTCAAACTGATTGCGCACCACAGCTTTCAGTCCAGGCCCCGCAGAGATGCCCCCGCATCGGTAAAGTTCACCCCGAGACAGTTTTTCGTGTTTATGCCTTCAGAATGAAGACAACGGACACCTGCAGCTACCACGTCGCCCTCAGGAACTAAGCTAGAAGCCTAACCGCGGAACGAAGACCCCGCGCCTAGACCTAACTATTAAAGAGCCAATTACTGGATGTCTCAGATCCGTACTATTAGCTTCAACAACAAACTTTCCCACTAAAGTTTCATACATCGAAATTTAGACCTAGTTCCTTTAAGAACCCCGCTTAATACTCAAAATGAGTTTCTATCTGACTCCGCTCCGGTCCGCCCGGGAGAGGAGAATTAACGCCTACTCCCGCACAGCGCCATCATCCTTCAACTGCAATCGGAATATTTGCCAGAACCCTTTTGCATGCCATTACCACATATTTAGTCTTCTCGTGAGACAAGACATATAGTTCCTTTATCAGCCATCCATTCACTAACCAATCTTATGGGTTATTTGCCGCCAGAGCCACTTATTCTTCAGACTTCGCCGACACCACTAACGTCGGAAAAAGCCACCGGTACTACCTCTTCCACAAAAAATAAATAAATAAAACCAAAGAAATAAAGCACAACTGAACTGATTTTGAAAAGATTTAACCTCCCAAGCGGTATAATTGTTTCTACAATACAACTTAATATTCCCCCATGTGACTTACTGTTTAAGTAATATTCTTTACTATCTACTAATATAATGTTGAGAAAAGTTTCTTTAGATAAAAAAAAAATAATAATAAACCCACGGGGTTGGTCTAGTGGTGAACTCGTCGACAATTCTAATAATCAAATCCTAGTAAAGGTAATATACTTTTATACGGATTTGAATGTTAGATCGTGCATACCGGTGTTGTATATTTGTTGGGTTTCAATTAACCACCACATCTCAGAAATGGTCAACCTGAGACTGTACACGTCTACACTTCACTTACACTCATACATATCATCCTCATTCGTCTTCTGAAGTAAAGCCTGATGGTGATTCCCGGAGGATAAATAGGAAAAAATAAAAAAAGGAAACTGCCGTGAACTCATAAGAAAGCAAAATCATCGTAAGCTTTAACTAGATTTTTTCAAAACCTACTCGTACATTTAATATCTGTTAGATAGATATCAGATATCTGTAGACAGGTAGATGGATATACATATAGATATATATATATATAATATTATATTCAGTTAGCTTTTAGAGTAAAGAATAATCAAACTTGCGTTTGTGTCACTGATTTCGTCATTTTTCAGTTGAATCACGTCCCTTGTTTGAGTGCCTTTTCACAAGGCATCTATTTAAGGTATATATGGTATATAGGTATCTATATAAGGCATCACAAGGTGCCTATATACAACGCAATAATCATTACTCATTTTAGTCATCATAGTACTTCTGTAATCAAAGATTTATAAATTTATAATATTATGTCTTTCAGTTCAAATGAACCCTTGGGATCTTTTCATGTGACCACCCTTTTTTTCCTGTGTTCAATTTTGAGATGCGTTGAATCGGCTGCCTGACAGTCGTACGCGCAGTTTGTTTACTTCAACTCTATAAGCTTATATATATATACAGGGTGTCCCATAAAAAACGCAACCCAACCTTATATTGGTAGGTATTGAAATAATAAAAAGGCATGTGTAAATGTAAATGTAATTTTTATTATTACCATCCATTACCTTACATTTATAGTAAATGTTGGAAGTGGCCGCCATCTTCTTGAATACAAACTTCAATTCTTTTTACAGCGTTTCTTGCAACTTTTTTCAAAGGTTTGTGGCTGAATATTTAATACAGCTTGTTCAATATTGACTTTCACTCGTTCAAGTGTTCGTGGTTTGTTGCTGTAGGCTTTTTCTTTGAGGTAACCACGTAGAAAAAATCCGCCGCAGTCAAATCTGGAGATCTTGGTGGCCACAAGCCTCAACCGATAACACGATTACCAAAGAATTCCTCGACGAAATCAGAAGTTGAACCTGCGTAGTGCGATGTCGCACCGACATGTTGCAGCCAGCAGTGTCTGTTTTCCTCTTCCAAGAGTGCGATGAACCGAAATAAAATATTCTGATATCATTCTGTATTAATGGTGTACTCGAAAAACATAGGACCGATTATTTTCTTCCGCGATATCGCGCACCACACGCCAAACTTCTGCGGGTGTAAATTGTTTTTCGTGATAAACGTGGGAATTTTCAACGCTCCAAATTCTACTGTTTACGTAGCCATTCAAATGAAACCGTGCTTCATCTGTGAAAAATAACGAATCCATAACATTTATTCCCTCACGCAGAAATCGACGGAACCGTTGAGAATATTGTAGCCGTTTTTGTTTGTCTGGCTCAAGAAGTCGATGAACCGTTTGAATGCGATAAGGTCGTAATTGTAATGGTCGCCCGATGAACAGTTGATTTAGACAAATTAATTTCAGCAGACAAACGTCTGTTCGATTTATTTGGCGAGGCGAGTAATCGATCTTTGATTTCAGCGACTGTAACTGTATTCAACACTGACGCTGATCTTTTGTGTTCCTTGTTAATAACAGAATCGGTCTCTCTAAATTTTGCGACTAACCGTAATACTGATGTTTTATTAGGAGCTGGTTTATCTGGGTACTTATGGCGAAACAAATCTTGCACTGCAACCGCTGATTTCGAACTGAAGTACGACTCGACAATGAAAACACGTTCATCTAGCGAAAACACCCTCTTGTTTCTAGCAATACACTGAACGTTATGATTGCGTTGTTGTTACTATCGGTACTGTTCTACTGCGTCGCCGCGATGTTTAGATGTTGGACGAGTCCATTTCAGTAACGAGTAGAGGAGTAAACTTGACTTTTGAAATTCCATGGATGAGTGATTGATAGGTTGCATTTTATATGGGACACTCTGTATATATATATATATATATATATATATATATATATATATATATATATATATCAGGTGAAATTTATATATCTGTCTTAAGTTTTTATAGTTTTCTCTTGTTCATGATCCACATAGATAAAGAAATTCATTTAAACTCATGAAAATCTAATATCGCAAATTTTTAAAGATGTTGGGTCAGTGATATGCATTGTCATATACTTGTATAAATCAAAAAGTTAAAAAAATATTAAATTGATTAAATAAGCAAGTTATAATTATGATAGTAATTATATATAATCTTATCATTTACCCCAGGTCAAATGCTAAATAATACGATAATGAAAATTCATTTTTCTACCGGTGTTTTACACAGTTAACTTATATAATTAAAGATATAAAACGGTAATAAAAAAAGGGAAAAATAAAGGCAGAAAGGGATGAAAAAAAGGAAAAAACTTATTACATTCTTTTCAATTCTCATTTAGTAAATACTACAATTCAGAAAGGTTTTTAAAAGAATATATATATATATATAAAAGCCTAAATGTGGTAGAAAGGAATTTCTCTTTTAATTCCATATCTAAGTGCAAATTAAATTTCAGCTCGGTTGAACCTCGTCTATTTTTCTTTATAATTCAACCCCACTCCAACGAAAGAATTGGTAGGGGAAACTCTCCTCATGAATGGTTTAGGTTTTTTTTTTTTACTTCAACGTTCGTTTTTCTTTCTTCTTTTTAATTTATTATATTCATATTCATAATAATTTTATTATGCACCTTGGTGGTGTTATATAATATTTTAATTAAATTATTTTTATTAATATTAATTATTTTAGTATTATTGTTAATGTCTCTATATATTGTCTGAATCATTAAAAAATAAAATTTTTATAAAAAAATCTGACAACTTTATTTTAGAACATTCCCTTCATGCCGCTATTTATTCTCGTAAATTAAATATAATAATTGCTAGCCGGTAGCTAGTATTAATTATATTTCATTTATAAATAGCCAGGGGACTCTGCTCCATGGACCATCGACGCATTCTCCTCCTCATGTTTGTGAGAATATTAATTATATTACAGAAATATTTTCAAAAAAAGAAATATTATTATTTAGAGAATATTTTTCTGAATATTTTGGTGATTTATATGTAAAATAAGCTTAAGGAGTGAGTAGATATAGAATTAAATAGTTATTAATAGCAATATAATGTTTAAAGCTAGTCATATTGATAACAGGTTGGCTTCTTCGGTTAATCTTGTGTTAGTTTCCGGTCCAACTACTGCTATTGGCGCAGATTGGACCACGTGATAACGCCGGTCGTATGCTCGCCAATAATCCCCTCCCGCTAAATTGAGAATTCTTTTTTTACTGTTAAATATCAATTAATAATCCCTTTCTTTTACCAATAAAATGAATAAATAATAACAATAAGTAAATAAAATTAATCTACGTTTAGAAATTAAATTTAAAAATCATAATAGAAGAATATACACTTGGGAAAAGCCAGGCGATACTGCAAGGTATCAGATAGATTATATCATGGTTAAGCAAAGATTTAGAAATGAACTCGTTGACTGCAAAACTTACCCTGGAGCAGACATTGATAGCGACCATAGATTGGGGTTTAAAAACCTGAAGAAAAGGTGTCAGATGAATCGGTGGAATTTAGAGAAGCTTGAGGAAGATGAGGTAAAGAAGATTTTTGAGGAGGACATCGCAAGAGGTCTGAGTAAAAAAGATAAGGTAGAAAATGAAGAAGAAGAATGGGAGATGTTAAAAAAGAAATTCTTAAATCAGCAGAAGCAAACTTAGGCGGAATAAAGAGAACTGGTAGAAAACCTTGGGTTTCAGACGATATATTGCAGCTGATGAATGAACGTAGAAAATATAAGAATGCTAGTGATAAAGAAAGTAAAAGGAACTATCGGCAATTAAGAAATGCTATAAACAGGAAGTGCGAACTGGCGAAAGAAGAGTGGATTAAAGAAAAGTGTTCACAAGTGGAAACAGTGAAACTTGGACAATCGGAGTATCTGAGAAGAAAAGATTAGAAGCTTTTGAAATGTGGTGCTATAGGAGAATGTAGATGAAGTAAAAGAAGTAGATGAAAGTAGATGAAGAAAGAAGAATTTGGAAAAATACAGTTAAAACAAGAGACAGACTTATAGGTCACATAATAAGGCATCCTGGAATAGTCGCTTTAATATTGGAAGGACAGGTAAAAGGGAAAAATTGTATAGGCAGGGCGCGTTTGCAATATGTAAAACAAATTGTTAGGGATGTAGGATGTAAAGAGTATACTGAAATGAAACGACTAGCACTAGATAGGGAATCATGGAGAGCTGCATCAAACCAGTCAAATGACTGAAGACAAAAAAAAAACTCAATACTTAATTTAGAGTAAAATTTACGTTGCTTTAATTTTACTTAGTTTAAGTAAAGATTTAAGGTACTTACAAATTTTGTGTTATAAAATCTTAAAAGAAAAAAACTAATGATTTTACAACAACAAAAAATTTTTTTAATATAATATAAAAACAGAAAAGATTTTTTAAAAAAGGAAAATCAATTTTTTTTTTTTTTTTAATTGATAAATCCTATTTTTTACGCAAAGAAAAAATATATAAAACTAACACAAAAGAGTTCAAAGTAAAAAAAAAGTAATTTTCTTGTTTTTTTTTTTTTTAGAAAAAGTGTAGAAATATAATATATTTGAGCGTTAAAAGAATGTGTTTGGACAACGAGTTTGAGGTTGTGGAAGAAGTACGGTAGTTTTTCTTTCAAAGGAGGTCAAAACCACAACTTTCGTCTAGCACTGCTATCCGTACTTCTTTATTAAAAATGAAAAGGTATCTAATATATATATATTCATATTCTATATATATAGAATATTCTCATTCTTGTTACAACTATACAATTTTTTTTTTTAAATATCTACTTATAACAACAATTTGAAATAGTTTATAATCTTAACTATTTAAAGGAAATTACTTATTTTCTAAATAGGTAAAAACAGTTGCTTTGAAAAGGAGTATTTAAAATATATGTTAAATTATTTTATATTATTGGTTAAATTCTATGAAGATACCTTCAAAAAATAATTATTTTGTATGTTTATTAAATAAATAAAGCGAAAAAAAAGAATATTTAAAGAAGATAGAAAAAAACATCGTAATCTAGTTAACATAACCGTAATCCATACTTATATTAGATTCAAAATCCTGCTCAAAATTTCGCTTATAGTTGTCAGAATTTAATTTTATTTTAAAATTAATTTTAAATCTTTCCCACTCAGTTTTATAACGTTATATGTCAGGTTAAAAATTAAATATTTTACGTATGAGATATTAATGTTTACATTCTAGCCAAGTCATCATTTTCTGTTTAACCAAAATTCGATTACCTCCCCGTGTTTATGGCTATAGCTCAAAAATTAATTTTATTTTACTTTTTAATAAAGTGCAAAAGCTTTTTAAAAAGCCTTTCAAAACAAAGAAAAAAAAACATCGTAGATATATCAATTTCATAAAACCGAAGGTAGTAAAATAAAATTTAAACATACAGTAAAATAATACACGAAAATAATTTAAAAAAAAAAAAAAAACCAAAATGAATTTGGTAAAGATTTTTCTTTTTATTTATAGTCTCATCAATAATAAAAATCACTACCGATGGGGGTGTGACTGTAAATGTGTATTATTGAATTGATTCAGGCCGACCATTCCTGAGACGTGTGGTTAATTGAAACCCAACCACCAAATAACATCGGTATTCAAGTTCTAGTACTCAAATCCGAATAAAATAACCCCTTCGGTTACCCGGAAGGTGGAGGTAGACTTCACCGATGTCAAGTAGGGGTTAAAAGACCCACCGGGTTGGTCTAGTGGCGAACGCGTCTACCAAATCAGCAGATTTGGAAGTCGAGAGTTCCAGCATTCAAGTCCTAGTAAAGCCAGCTATTTTTACACGGACTTGAATACTAGATCGTAGATACCGTTGTTCTTTGGTGGTTGGGTTTCAATTAACCACACATCTCAGGTATGGTCGAACTGAGAATGTACAAGACTACACTTCATTCACACTCATACATATCATCCTCATTCATCCTCTGAAGAATTATCTAAACGGTAGTTACCGGAGGCTAAACAGGAAAAAGAAAGAAAGTAGGGGTTAAAAAAGATTTCCACCGTAAAGTTAAGAATAATAATATTCACGGCAATAACTCAATACGACAATGGATGCAAGTGAAAAAAAGTTTCACTTGTTTAGCATACGACAATTCTCTTACAATTCCACCAAAAATTTGGATCATTTCTTGCCATAAGGCTTGGGGTGATATCAAAAACTGTTTCAGACAAAAGTTTTAGAAGACTAATGACCACTTTTAATAGATTCGATACTGTTCCTATTAATGAAGGTAAAATTTTTTTACAATAAGAGGTTAATAATTAGTAATAAATCAATATATTTAATTTAAAAAAAAAAATTAAAAAAAAGAAAAAAGGAGATAAGACGGATTTCAAACAATGTGCCTTCCCCTTGTTTTTTTTTTGTGTTCAGTCATTTGACTGGTTTGATGCAGCTCTCCAAGATTCCCTATCTACTGCTAGTAGTTTCAATTCAGTATACCCTCTACATCCTACATCCCTAACAATTTGTTTTACATATTCCAAACGTGGCCTGCCTACACAATTTTTCCCATCTACCTGTCTTTTCAATATTAAAGCGATTATTCCAGGATGCCTTAGTATGTGGCCTATAAGTCTGTCTCTTCTTTTAATTATATTTTTCAAAATGCTTCTTTCTTCATCTATTTGCCGCAATACCTCTTCATTTGTCACTTTATCCACCCATCTGGTTTTTAACATTCTCCTGTAGCACCACATTTCAAAAGCTCTTTATATTAAGTGTGATCAATATATTGTAGTATATTTAAAAAGTAATAAAACAGTACATCCAAAGCTACTATACATATACAAAATTTCGCTTAATTCTACTGAAGGCGCAAAGATCAGGGTAAAATCTCTCTCCAACCGACACTCGTCAACGAAGCTTTTCCGAACGTATGTTTATATCAATTTTCTTCTATATTTTCACGAGTAGAACATGGAATGAAAGTATTTTTCTACATTCTTCGTGAAAAACTCTGTATATATACAAACTAAGGAGGTGGGTAAGGTGGGGTGGGAAGTTAGCGTCCGCGCCCAGCGGCTCCCTCAGCGGGCCAGCCGTGGAGATTGGCACCCGCCGGTAAGTCCCACGTTGGCCTCACCATGGAACCTTTCCTTTCTCCTTCCTTCATCGTATTCTTCTTCTTCTCCTGGTGGTGGTCGAGGACGGAATGAGCTCGCAGCGGAACGCAAGGATAGAAAGAGATTTATGTATCTTCCTACTAATAGAATTTTGGGTCGATCAACGCCGATTCGACGTTGTGGGCCTCTATGGGCAACCACTGCCACGCTGTAGTTGGTAGCCAACTGGTGCTGAGGAGAAGCTCGGTTCAATTCTAACGGATTAGCTGCAACTCCCCGACTACATTCCAGCCTACATCGCCGGAGACCAGATTCTACACCCAACAGCCCTTCTCGCCGCTTCCTCGAAAAAAAACGGCGCTTTCAGGGCCACCACTCGAAAAATCTCAATTAAACCTTTTCAGGGCTACCATAAAATTTTAAAATATCACGTGCCGTCGAAGCGATTCGGGTACATTATATAAAAAATATATATATATATATACAGTCATTAATTCTTAATATTGATATTTATTTATTATTATATCTATTATTATTATTAACAAAGATGGACCACTGAATGTGAAAATAGGAGAAGAAAAGATTATGGAGGTAGAAGAATTTTGTTATTTGGGAAGTAGAATTACTAAAGATGGACGAAGCAGGAGCGATATAAAATGCCGAATAACACAAGCGAAACGAGCCTTCAGTAAGAAATATAATTTGTTTACATCAAAAATTAATTTAAATGTCAGGAAAAGATTTTTGAAAGTGTATGTTTGGAATGTTGCATTATATGGAAGTGAAACTTGGACAATCGGAGTATCTGAGAAGAAAAGATTAGAAGCTTTTGAAATGCGGTGCTATAGGAGAATGTTAAAAAATCAGATGGGTGGATAAAGTGACAAATGTAGAGGTATTGCGGCAAATAGATGAAGAAAGAAGCATTTGGAAAAATATAGTTAAAAGAAGAGACAGACTTATAGGCCACATACTAAGGCATCCTGGAATAGTCGCTTTAATATTGGAAGGACAGGTAGAAGGAAAAAATTATGTAGGCAGGCCACTTTTGGAATATGTAAAACAAATTGTTAGGGATGTAGGATGTAGAGGGTATACTGAAATGAAACGAATAGCACTAGATAGGGAATCTTGGAGAGCTGCATCAAACCAGTCAAATGACTGAAGACAAAAAAATAAAATTATTATTATTATGTTACAAATTGTTCAATTAATAATAATCTTTCTTCAACGGTTCAGTAAGATGAAGATGATATATGTGACATGAAATTGAGGTGTAGTCTTTTACAGATTCAATTCGACCATTCCTGAGACGTGTAGTTAATTGAATTCCAACCATCAAAATTCACCGATCATTCTGTATTATTGAAATCCGTTTAATAGCAGCCAAGATTTGAACATCAGAAAATTCGACTTTGAAGATCAGCTTCATAAATCAACTGATTTATGAAGACAAGTTAATAACTCTTAATCCAGTTCGTTGGCCAGATTTTAAAATAAAATATTAATGAGTAGTTGAAATCTGGAAAACTAATGTAAATTACGTATTAGAGGAATGACTAGAGAATTTATTGTGAATGAATGAAAAACGAAAAACAAAAAAAGAGCTATTTCTGAAGTTAAAAATTTATTTGAAGAATTATCTTACACAATCTTTATTCTATTAAAGATAAAATAATAATTTGATTCTATTTCATTTATGAGGCAAGTTGATTTAAAAAAATTTCTATTTGTTGTCATCAATCCATAGAATGCAGCAAATTTCCAAAGTATTTTACCCTGTCTCTTCCTCTTCAGTTTTTGATAGCTTTGGCAATTCATGATCGGCCTGTTATATTCGATCCGCCACCGGGTTGGTCTAGTGATGAACGCGTCTTCGCAAATCTGCTGATTTGGAAGTCGAGAGTACCAGTGTTTTAAGTCATATTAAAGGCAGTTATTTTCACATGGATTTGAACACTAGATTGTGAATACCGGTGTTCTTTGATTGTTGGGTTTCAATTAACTACACAACTCAGGAATGGTCGACATGAGACTGTAAAAGACTACACTTTATTTAAATTCATACATATCATCCTTATGCTTCCTCTGAAGTAATACCTTACGGTGGTTCCGGAGGCTAAACAGAAAAAGAGAGAGGGCTGGAAGGTCCGTTGTGAATATGGAATTTAACACATGACCTAGTAATGTCTCTTCTTATTCTTTAAACTGGTGTTATTACGCTATCAAGATATTTGATTTCCCTGACCTGTTCTAAGGTTTCATTCTCCAGATACACTCGAGTCCTTGTATTCTGTCGTCCATAAAAAATAACAATCTTTTTTTGCTTTAAGTGAAAATCTTTTCCATTTTAGTAATATTCTTGTTCATAACTTCTTTGTTATCTGTGATGAGGGCTATATCAACTGCAAATCTTAGCAATATATATTTTAGGATTGTCTATTTAAAGAGTAAATATTTGATAAGTTTAGTAAAATTTTGAAAAGATTAAAATTTTTGTAAAATTATATAATCATTCATTAAAAATTTACAAAATTTCTCAATCAATCTTTCTTCTAATTCACTTCTGACTTTAATATCAATTTTACTTATGTTGATTTTTACATACTTTATTTTATTTTAAAAGTACCTCTTCTGGATTGATGTATCTGGTTTATATTTCAAATATTTGTTTCAGTATACGTGTGCGTGTCTATTCACACGAACATATACAATCGCGCTTGTAGGTATATAAACATTAATCGTGGATTACAAAATTTTAAATAGCTGTCTCATATATAAATATATATAGGAACCATACTATTCTGGTTTTCATAGAAGCAAACCAATGTTATAACGTAGTAGATTGGCAGATAATTCGTCAAATGTCACATGGAATTCTAGGCTAGCTTAATTTTGTCTGACATTCAACACATGTTAGCTTTCAAAGCATTTACATATTCCTCTCTACTTGCCTTTCTGCAATCAGAAACTAATTTGACAGTGCAGTGGTGAGCTCGTTTGCATAATGCAACAATAATTTAACGTTTATCATATACTTGCTTTTGATAAACATATATTTAATTTTTAAACCTTTAATCAGTTGCATAATTTGTTGGTAAAATTTAAAACAATTGAAAACATTTTTACAAGTAGAGTTTTTAATGCAGTTTTAAATATTTTATTAATTTGCAATTAGATTTTAAATAAAATTTAGGTCGTTGCTTTAAAATGTTTTGAATGAATGAATGATTTGATTTAAAAATGTATAAAGACGTAAAATAAATTATCTCTTATATAAAAGAGAATGTCCTGACTGACTCACTGACTCACAATCAACGTTCAACCAAAACTATTATAGGTAGAGACTTGAAATTTTCAAGGTACCTTCGTATCTTTAAGTAGGCGTGCACTAAAAAAGGATTTTCCGAAATTTTGATTTTAAGGGGTTCAAATCGATAAAAAATTAAATTTCGAGTTAACAGCGCTATCTATTAGACGCAAAAGCAACAAACGCTATACTAAATATTTTAAAATTCCATTGCAATGTTTCCGATATGAGTGTCCGCTATAGATTAAAAAACTACTGGACCGATTTACGCTCTGGGAAGAAGGGAGAAAGGGAAAAAGGTAAAAGGAGAAAAGGAAATGGAAAGGGAAAACAGAAAAAAGGGAAAGGGAAATGGGTGAAGAGAAAGGGAATTAAATAAATTTAATTAAAGTTAAATAATATAATATTAAAATAAATTTAAAATAAATAAATAATTAAATTAAAAGGAATTAAAAAATTACAATATGTAAAGCAAATAATTGAAGATATCAGATGCAAAAAAAATTTGTTGAGATTGAAAGTGTAGGTAAAGCATGGAATCGAGTAATTAATTACATCAGTCAAATAAGTAACATTGTTACTTATTTGTAACATTGTTACTTATTTGTAACATTGTGTGCGCGCGCAGTGCGACAGAATAAGTGTGCGAGTGCTCCAGAAGAATTCCGTTAAATTTTACAGTTTTATTTCTCTGTTTAAAATAATGAAAAAAGTTCATTATAAATAGGTGTCCGGAAAAGGCTTTGTTTTTAAATTAGGAATAACAAAGAATTTTACCATGATTTCTGATTAGCGGCAAAATGAACCTATAACGAAATTCATCGAAAACCAACTAGAATCGAAAACCAGGGAACAAGGCAGAAAGGGAAAAATCGGAAAAGGGAAATAGGGAAAAATGGTAAGGGAAGAAGGGGAAAAGGAAATGAAAAGGGGAAAGTGAAAAAAGAAAGGAGAAAAGAGGAAGGGAGAAAGGGTAACGGGGAAGAGGATAAGAGGGGTAAGAAAAGGAAGGGACAGAGAAACAGGAGAAGGTAAGGGAAACGGGTGAAAACGGGAAGGGAGAGAGAAACGAGTCATGACCCTCTGTTCGTGACGGAAGCGCAAGTAACCATAGAGTAAGGGCGAAGCCGCGATGGGGATGCTAGATTTGGGATTGTAATAAATTTTTTGTTTATTTTTATTGTAATTTTATATTGAACTATTTTAATTCGTTCATAAAATGGATCGGTCTAACAAATTTTGTTCAATTTTCTTACCTTCCTTTATTTAAGTTTTGGGCAACAATTCATTGTTTATCGTATATTTCTTCAGTATTTTTCATAAAAATGTTTATTTACCGTTTTATAAGGATTTAAGGGAATTCTAATTATAATGTTGTTGATTAAATACGAGGGCTATTCTGAAAGTAAGGAACGTTTCCACCTGACGCCGCCAGGTGCACGCCAATCGCGTGTATATTGGTGTACTCGTGCTTGGCACCTCAATCAGCGTCCAGCCGTGACAACGGGAACATCTCCGCACTGCCCGTTTTGTTTATATACAAATTTTAAATGTGTGCTGCAATCGAAAATCCTGCCAGTTGTGAGGTGCGGTCCGTGATTCGTTTTTTGTTGGCAAAAACTTAAAACCGATAGAAATTCATCGGGAATTGTGTGAAGTGTACGGGAACAACGTAATGAGTGAAAGTTCTGTCAGGAAGTGGTGCGTTCAGTTTAAAAATGGCCGAACAAACGTTCACGATAAAGAGAAGAGTGGACGTCCGAGCATTGTGACTGACGATCTGGTCTCCAAAATTGACGAAAAGATTACTGAAAACCGCCGTTTCACAATAACTGAGCTTTCTCTATGTTTCCCACAAGTTTCACAAACTTTATTGTTTGAAATTGTTTCACAGAAGCTAGGCTACCACAAATTTTCTGCAAGATGGGTGCATCACTGAGTGGTTGAGATCACAGGCGGCAGAATTCTATGACACGGGAATTTCAAAGCTTGTCCACCGCTATGATAAGTGCCTGAATTTGTATGGTGATTATGTTGAAAAGTAGTATTTTAGTCCCTCTTTCACATGTATATAATAAAAAGTTTTTCTTGTACTTGGTTTTTTAAAATTCCAAAACGTTCCTTACTTTCTGAACAGCCCTCGTAATTTTTTATTTATATTAAAATAAGTTGGCTATTGAAAAAACATTGCGAGTGAAGCTAGACCTATATATTCTGGACGAAGTCACGAAGTTAGAAAAAATAATTTTTTTTTTTGGGTGATATCGTCACATAAACTAGAAGCTTGTGTGTAGGATATGGAAATGTAGCATATGAAAAATGTCATACCTTACAGGGATTCGAACCCCGGCTGAAAGGCGCTACTACTCGCGCCACCGAAGCCATTTTCTTCATAGGATGATTCAATACTCAAACAACTCTCTTTCTCAATAAATATTCCCTCCATATCATTTGAAATAATTTATAATGGATACCATCCACTTCTAGCACTCGATACCTTGTTCTGGAGCCTCTACCTCTTTTTTAATTCCTTGAGAAATTTTATAATCAAGCAAATGCTTTTCTTCCTGACATAATTTTTTTTCTACTGTAGCTTCATAACCGTTCGCTTTGGTGTCTGAAGGTCATTTAAAATCTTTTACACCAATACTCAAAGGTACCTGAAATTCTCTTTTGTAACATTTATCTTCCATCAACCTTTTTGTATGATGCACTTTCTTCCCTTTTTTACTCATTATTTCTTTACTTTTCACCATTCCACTGGTTTTTCCTTTTTTTTATTTTTAGCCTACTATTCTCTTAATCAAACAAAATAAAATAATAAAAATATAACCTATTAGAGTTAAAGTCGGAAAATTTTTTTTCATATAACTCGAGAAATATGTGTTGGATGAAAAATGTTTACAACAAATTTATCTTTTTAAGCTTTTCAGTTTTGTTTTTCTTTAATACTTTTCTATTTTATCTGGCATATATTCCTCGAGATATAGAGAAAAAGCTGATTTTTTGCAACTTACCCCAGTCCAGCGAACATTGGTCCACACCTACATGTCTACTCTTCAAGATTTGGCATCTGGCCACCAACATATAAACTTCGTAAAAATTATCAAATATTTACAATGAAAATTTTATGAAAAAATGAGAACTTTTTTTGGAAATATTATTCAAAAAATATTGATTTCTATAAAAAAAAGAAGAAAACAATTGTAGAACTTAAGAAGACAAATAAGATTTATTGTAGATTTTTATTCATCCGATGCATATTTTTGGAGATATACGTATAAAGTGATTTTTTTTTAAATTTACTACTGCCCGGGGGCCCTTGGTCCCCAGTTACGTGTCTATCCATTGGAATACTAAACACTTTCGGCACCCTCCTCATAATTTCCAATATAATTTATTCATTTACACGATTGGTGGAAAAATCGTACCCAAAACTCCAACTAAAACTAAAACCACTTGTATAAATATCTCGCAAAAAATACCTTGATACTCAGTTGCCAATACTCACTTCAATATAAACTGGCGGTAAATTTAAAAACGAGTGTGGTTACTTACGACCCTTCTATTCATTCATAGATAAATATTTATATGAAGTATGAAATTGTTGAAAATAAATAAATTATATAAAGTAAATATATTAGTATAATTGTATTATACAAATACAAGTATTTGCTTCGTTCTTGGTTTATATATATATATAAAGGAAATTCAAAATAAAGCAATGCAAGAAAGTGAGATAGGTATAAACAAAGAGAAAGTTTAAGAGTGATTGTGTATGTGTGTGAATTTAAGTGGAGAATGAAATCTAGAAAGGATCTCTAGAATCCTTTGATAAATAATTTAAAAAGTGACGAAGGGTTTTCGCGCAAGTGAATGTACAGAATTCTACTACACTTTCTCACTCACTCTACTTTATACTCTCTTCTTTCTTCGTCTACTATCCACCTGTTTTGTATGTGTGTGTGTGTGTGTGTGTGTGTGTATGTATGTGTATAGCACACATAGCGTATTTGCTTTATGCTTATAAGCCAAACTTCATTATATTTGTGTATTCATGTACATATACCTTTTGTGCTTTACTATATGTTTTATGAACATATTTTGAAGGCTTAAAATTTAAAATTCTGAGTTATCTTTGTTTGGCGATAATCTATGTTACGATGTACGTTGTAAAATTTTAAATAATATATAAATATGTATTTCTACGTATGGTATTATGATATATATGTCATAATATATGCATATATATATGTCACAATTTATGATTTAAAGCTTCATTAATCTCTGCTTATCTAATCCCTAGGTTTATGATAACGTCTACCCGGAGCTGGAGAATAATTTTTTAAATAATGTACGAATGATTTTTTTTTTTGGGAAAATAGTTGGCCGCCTCAACGTGGGTCCCACGTTGAGGCGGCCAGGAAACTTCTGTCTACTTCAATCTTCTTTTTCTTCTTCTTGGTCTTCTCAAGGTGCTAGTCGATGATGAATTGAAAATTCACTCTCGTGCACGTTCTTTTATTGAAGCCTGAGAGTGGTGGGGCTGCAGTGCCGCTATGGTGGGAGAACTGCGCGGTGGGATTAATGCTTGTATCAGCGCGTCCGTATACTGTGCGCCAGCTCACATCGATGCTATCGTGTTCGCCCCCCGATATTAAATTAGGCATATATGTGGTAACAATATATATTTCTGTAAAAGGTTTCACTTCTGGGAATATTAAAATATTATCCAGTTCTTCGTGGCGTGTAATATATTTAAATATATTTTTCCAAAGAATATTATGAATTTCTATCTATTCTTCGTCTGTTTTGCATCAATAAATTTTAAATTTTTTATTGGTATTGTATACATTAATTTTTTCTGAATAATATACTCTATTAGTTTATTTACCAATATTTCCGCATTTATTAGTAATTTAACAAAGCTATTTTACTACAAATATAAAAAAACTTATTTTTCAACACCGAATTTTGTGTTTTAGGTTAGAAATCTTGAAAACAACTAGAGTTACAAATCTAGGACCTTTTTTATCCTATGTTTCAGTTCATATTACATAAGAAACCATCAAATTTCCTCCATAATTTTGATCTCAGAAATTACAGTTGGGCTTTTTTTATTAGAAGTGCTGAATTCGAGCGAAATTTTCCACTAGCCGTAACTCATAAACAAAGCGTTTACATATCTATGTTTATATGAATTTTTTTCATTATTTTCACCAGTAGAAAATGTCCTGAAAGTTTTTCCGTTTCTTTGTAGGATACTTGTATATAAAATTTTTTTTTCGCTTTTATATTTTTACATACTTTTAAACGGATTTGGAGTATAATTGTATTTTTTTTCGTATTTATATTTTACTTATTAGGGTTCAAATACAGAGATAGAAGAACAATTGCTAACATGTACAGGAACCAAACAGCAACAGTAGTAATTGAAGAACATAAGAAAGAAGCCCTAATAAGAAAGGGAGTCCGACAAGGATGTTCCCTATCTCCGTTACTTTTTAATCTTTACATGGAACTAGCAGTTAATGATGTTAAAGAACAATTTAGATTCGGAGTAACAGTACAAGGTGAAAAGATAAAGATGCTTTGATTTGCTGATGATATAGTAATTCTAGCCGAGAGTAAAAAGGATTTAGAAGAAACAATGAACGGCATAGATGAAGTCCTACGCAAGAACTATCGCATGAAAATAAATAAGAACAAAACAAAAGTAATGAAATGTAGTAGAAATAACAAAGATGGACCACTGAATGTGAAAATAGGAGGAGAAAAGATTATGGAGGTAGAAGAATTTTGTTATTTGGGAAGTAAAATTACTAAAGATGGACGAAGCAGGAGCGATATAAAATGCCGAATAGCACAAGCTAAACGAGCCTTCAGTAAGAAATATAATTTGTTTACATCAAAAATTAATTTAAATGTCAGGAAAAGATTTTTGAAAGTATATGTTTGGAGTGTCGCTTTATATGGAAGTGAAACTTGGACAATCGGAATATCTGAGAAGAAAAGAATAGAAGCTTTTGAAATGTGGTGCTATAGGAGAATGTTAAAAATCAGATGGGTGGATAAAGTGACAAATGAAGAGGTATTGCGGCAAATAGATGAAGAAAGGAGCATTTGGAAAAAATATAGTTAAAAGAAGAGACAGACTTATAGGCCACATACTAAGGCATCCTGGAATGGTCGCTTTGATATTGGAAGGACAGGTAGAAGGGAAAAATTGTGTAGGCAGGCCACGTTTGGAGTATGTAAAACAAATTGTTGGGGATGTAGTATGTAGAGGGTATACTGAAATGAAACGACTAGCACTAGATAGGGAATTTTGGAGAGTTGCATCAAACCAGTCAAATGACTGAAGACAAAAAAAAAAAAAAAAAAATATTTTACTTAAAAGAAACTTATGTTATTTTTTGCCCTTTTTTAAATTACATGTATATTATACATATGGTTTTCTAAAGTTTCTAAAATGTTGTATATATATATATATATATATATATATATATATTTGCAGTAAATTCCAAAGATACAGTTATTATTAAATTTAAAAATGGAATCAGTTTTAATAAAGCGATCAGTAAATTAAATTTTTCTTGCAAAAAAGTCCTTCGTCTTATATCAGATTAATTGGTTTTCGTTTTTTTTTTTTTTTTTGTTTACAATTTTATTAGCTTCCAGCAAATAAAGCTTTAGAGTTTTGTAGAAACCATATTAAGGACTTCAATTTTATCTCCTTTGTCAACTACAGTGCGGAAATGTAATTTAATTTTATCCGGCTTACTGTTAACTTAATAAATTAAACACATAAAATATGTTATAAAAATAAATAGATTTATTAATTTTATTATTATTATTATTATTTCCATTTTATACTCTTTTAATATAACTAATAAAAATATTGATATTAATTTAAATTTTAAACTTTCAAAAATACTATATCCATCTTTCAATATTTCTTTAAGCTGACATATGTCTTCTCTATACAGATATATATATATATATATACATTCTTCTTTTAGGTAGATTAGGTAGGACGCGTCTCACATCCTCCAAACACCAAAACCACCGTCAGTACAAAAGTTTATATATGTATTTCACTTTCTTGTGGACACGATAACTGCCATAATTTACGCCAATCACTTTCAAATTGATACAAAAAATATAACGACCCAAAATCTGGGTCGAGATTGTTAATGAGCAAAATCGGACTATGGGAGTTGAAATTGGGAGGGGGCTTTTTCGAAAGGACAAAATATCTCTATAACTTTCTTATTAAGTAAAATATAGAATTCGTTTAATGATCCTATTATGATACTATTCTTAAGATATTGGTCTAAAACGAATATATGTAAAGTTTGTTGATATCACCAACCACTGGCCCAGGAGGTGAAAAAAATTGGGTTTCGAAGATTAAAAATATCATATCTTCTTTGATAGGCCCAGTATCAAATCGTTTTAAAGTTATCGTTAGTCCTCTAAAAATTACCTAAAACTTTTTTCCGTATCAATTTTTTATATGACCAACCCTTACGGCAAGGGATGATTAAAATGTTGCTTGAATTTTAAGAAGATGGAGCTTGTCGTATGCTAAATATGTGAAACTTTTTTCACATGCATCCATTGTCATATTGAGTAAATTTGAATTTTTTCTTTAATTTAAAATGGCACTTTTTTATCCCGTACTTAGCACCGGTGAAATCTGTCTCCACCTTTTAAACGTATTTTATATCTAAAAACATTTGAATAAATTAAAATAATCGAAATTTATGTAGTATTTTGGAGGGTTAATATACTCGAAACTTCTTCTATTGTTATGTAGTTCTAACGGTATCAGTGTTTGTGTGCATAGATCTGATCAATGTAAATAACAAGTACAAGTATTATTCCATACTTTTGTTATAGGCAGCACAGTGCCTTTATGTTCTCTACACCATTATATAAAAAGAAAGAGAAAGACAAAACCGAAAGTCTCCAATGGAAAATTTTAGTTCCTTCATTTGGCCAACTCTACTGATAAATTGGTCGTTCTGTATGTCAGCGAGTCACTTTTACTGATTTTTTTTTTTAAAGAGGTGGAGGAACCCCATTTACGGGTGCCTAAGCAGTCTCGTGCTAGCCACCAGGTTTTGCCAGTTATAACCAAGGGTGTATGTATACCTACGCACTACCGACTAAACCTCCACCCCTGGCTTCCTCCTTTCCGGGACTGCTTATAAAAACATTCATCAGAAGAAGGGGGAATCGAAAACACACACAGTCGTAAAAATCCAACAGTGTCACACACCACACAAAAAACTACTGGAAACCACACATACAGCACGTCAAATACACACTCGTACACCGACAACAACAACACACAACAACCTTCAGAAAACAGGACAAGCTACTAACAACCCACCGGGTTGGTCTAGTGGTGAACGCGTCTTCCCAAATCAGCTGATTTGAAAATCGAAAGTTCCAGCGTTCAGGTCCTAATAAAGCTAGTTATTTTTACACGGATTTGAATACTAGATCGTGGATACAGGTGTTATTTGGTGGTTGCGTTTCAATTAACCACACATCTCAGGAGTGGTCGAACTGAGACAGTACAAGACTACACTTCATGTACACTCATACATATCATCCTCATTCATCCTCTGAAGAATTATCTAAACGGTAGTTACCGGAGGCTAAACAGGAAAAGAAAAGAAAAAAAAGCAAAAAAAAAAGTACTAACATCCACAATACCCACGCGTTACACACCCACAAAGCCATCAAGTTAGAAATCTTAAATAGTCACACCACTTACCAGTACCCACCATCAGACGCACGAGCAGTGTGTCTCCGGCCTCATCGCATCAAGGCAATCCCCATACATACGGGAGCCTCCTAGGCACTCAGCCGAGGACCTGTCCGCCCCAACGCCTTCCGGCGCCATTCTCCTCTGCGGGACTCCTCATATAATTGGAACTTTCTCATGACCGTCCTGACGAATCTACAGACATAAGACTGTAGAAAGACTTATGACTCGTAGGGTATCTTCAGGGCGAAATATATGCTCACGTCTCAGGTTGCTGAGCATCTCTCTACGCTCTATGGCGAATCGCGGACACAAAATGAAAACATGTTGGGGGGCTCTTGCACCTCGCACTCCGGACAATTTTCAGATTGATCGAGCGCGAATCTATACAAATAAGACCTGAATTCCTCATGACCCGCCCGGAATTGCGTTCACTCATTAGGTCGTTTGTTGGTTAACCATTTGTACTATATATTTACAGATCTAGCAACATCAAATTTATACCGTTGCGTTAAAATCGCCTTGCACAATTGTGATTTATTTCGATAGTAGTGAATCATAGCATGAGAAAAGTTCGTTAAAAAAAATCTTCTATTTCTTCATTTTCAGCTGCTGATGGTGGAGCGTATACCTGAATTATACTCAGGTATACACTCCAACATCCGAAAACCGGTTTTGTGTTTAATATCACCACAATGATTCTGTCTTAAACTGGTCTATACTCGGATACAGCATCATTTAATACTAAAAGATGCGGACATTACTGCTTGATTTTCTGATTTCCATGAGAAATATACCTCATTTAATTCAGATGTACTGAAATGGCCGTTAATAAAGTGTCTTCGCTTGTCCCAGTATTAGAATCTGGATTTTTTGACGTTCTTCCTTGCCAACTTTCACTAAGCCTCTTCAAACTTGTAAAGTTCTCTACTCTTCTATTGGTGGTAACCAAGTCCCACTTGCACTTGTTCCCCTTACCGGAGTTCCGGGTGGAGGAATTTAAACTCCGGAAGATTTAGCTGCGTCAAGATGTGAAGGACTAGTTAAAGGTTGAACATAATTATTATTTGTAGTTGCTCAAGAAATTTTAATATGAATGGAAGTTTATCTGTTATATTAGTAAAACCAATTAAACTATGTAGAACAGAACCACTGAAATCTAATTCTCTATCAAAATTGTGAGTTTTTACAAATTTTTGCCTTTTTCTCTTAAATAAATGTGTTCACATCCATTATGCTATTCACTTTTTTTTTGTCTTCAGTCATTTGACTGGTTTGATGCAGCTCTCTAAGATTCCCTATATAGTGCTAGTCGTTTCATTTCGGTATACCCTCTACATCCTACATCCCTAACAATTTGTTTTACATATTCCAAACGTGGCCTGCCTACACAATTTTTCCCTTCTACCTGTCCTTCCAATATTAAAGCGACTATTCCAGGATGCCTTAGTATGTGGCCTATAAGTCTGTCTCTTCTTTTAACTATATTTTTTCAAATGCTTCTTTCTTCATTTATTTGCCGCAATACCTCTTCATTTGTCACATTATCCACCCATCTGATTTTTAACATTCTCTTACAGCATCACATTTCAAAAGCTTCTAATCTTTTCTTCTCAGATACTCCGATCGTCCAAGCTTCACTTCCATATAAAGCGACACTCCAAACATATACTTTCAAAAATCTTTTCCTGACATTTAAATTAATTTTTTATGTAAACAAATTATATTTTTGTCTGAAGGCCCGTTTCACTTGTGCTATTCGGCATTTTATATCGCTCCTGCTTCGTCCATTTTTAGTAATTCTACTTCCCAAATAACAATATTATTATCTACCTCCATAATTTTTTCTCCTCCTATTTTCATATTAATTGGTCCATCTATGTTATTTCTAATACATTTCATTACTTTTGTTTTGTTCTTGTTTATTTTCATGCGATAGTTCTTGCGTAGGACTTCATCTATGCCGTTCATTGTTTCTTCTAAATCCTTTTTACTCTCGGCTAGAATTACTATATCATCAGCAAATCGTAGCATCTTTATCTTTTCACCTTGTACTGTGCTATTCACAAATTCTTCAAATTTATTCTGCCTTTCACTTATCATTATTTCACAAAAAAATAAAAAACTTTTGGCTTTTTTAAAAAATTTGCAATGGAAAAACACGTAAAAAATTAAACACAATATTCTACTTATATTTCGTGTTAAAATATCTAGAAAATATTTACGTATTTACCTTGGTAAACAAGTATACTAAAGTATACTAAATTCCAATTTGTATATTCATAGTAAAAATAAAATTTTAAAACGTGTAAGAAACTATTTTTTAAAATGCAAAACTTAATTTATATTTCTACAATAAACAAAAGATAAAATAGCTCATCTTTTATAATCTCAATTAAAAAATAATAAATATTCTCTGTTAAGTGAGATTTCCAATTATAATTATATGAAGAGAATATACATTCAAGTAAATTTATTAAAAAAATAATTATTAGTTTTTATTCATAAGATATACTAACATTGACTGCCTCCCCGTCATAAAAAGTAAAGGTTTTTTTTTTTAAATTACGTAACGGCCAATAAATTTATCAGCAACATAAGTTAATAAAAAAAAAAAAAAAATGGGTTTATACAACTTATAAAAGTTATCATTTTTACAGCAAAGGTGGTTAAATATTTTGAAGCTTTAATACATCATCCTATGAATTCTTCTTTCTTTTTTTTAGGTAGTTTACTTAATGAACCTCAATCCACTTTTAGCAGAGAATTAAAACGCTTTTTTTTAAAGGGTCTTAATTGGGATCTGTTTAGTGAAATGTAATTAATTCAAATTACAATTCCCCATGTTTGAAAGAGTGAAAATTACTTATTCAGTACGAATCATTAATATTGTTTGAAATAAGTTTTTAACTTTTATAAAAAGTTTTTCAACTTTTCAAATAAAAAAAAAATATATATATATATTTTTTACATTTAAAAATACATCATGTTTTCAGTTTAGTATATTTTATATCTTAGAAGAGTTTATTTTGCCATAAATATTAACTTTAGAAAGTTTCATAGATACCGGGTTTAATAATTCATTATGAATGAACTTTTAGACAAAGCTGTATGAATTATGAAGATCAAAGTTCTTATTTCGATAACAATACACCGAAAATATCTCAAAAAGCAAACAGTCACAGTATTCTGAAATTGAATTTTATGACTTTATCTAATAAAATATAAAAATCTTTATTGTAAAGTTTATTGGGTAATGAATAGTTTAGTTTAAAAAAAAAAACACACAACAGTATAGAGACAGTTATCTATCGCAATTGATTTTAAAAACTCAACTTATCTTTGAAGTTATTTTAAAACAAATTTACTAATATAAATGGAATTTGTAGATCCAAAAAATGCGATTAAAAAGGTAATTGAATAAACGATAAGAATTAAAAACAAAATTATAAAATAAAAAAACTGAAAACGTATTTCAGTCAAATAAATCTAGAAATAAAATACATCTTTTTGTTATATCTTTAAAAAAAAATCTGATGTGGACAACACATGACTTCCTTGTACGCCTATTAAATTAAATAAACACATTTTTAAAAATACATAAAATTTTATTTCATTAATAACTTCTGATATTTTTTCATGATTTTTCTTTATTGTTATTATTTATGGTAATTTTCTTTTAACAATCAGAGGTTAATAATTATTAATAAATCAATATAATTAAAATAAAAAAAAAAAAAAAAGTTAAAAAGAAGGAGATGAACTCTGATTCGTACCGATGTATCTTCCTCTTCTAATATCCAAATATTTCATTAATTAAAATTTCATTTGGATACAACTCAGGAACC
Source organism: Lycorma delicatula (assembly GCF_047948215.1). Classification (NCBI taxonomy): domain Eukaryota; kingdom Metazoa; phylum Arthropoda; class Insecta; order Hemiptera; family Fulgoridae; genus Lycorma; species Lycorma delicatula. Next base: position 34,223,007 of record NC_134467.1, on the reverse strand, counting down.
AGTGAAAATAAGTACCAGTTATGATATATCGTTGAAAACCTCTCAATGAGGGCTTATTACATCAGTTACGAAAAAGTTCAAAATCCAAATTTTTTTGGATTTTGGGCTTTTTGGAAATTTTTGGTCAAGTCGATTGCAATAAAAAAATGGAGATGCAAACAAGATCGGTTTGCTTGGCATTTCTCCCGCCACCACACCATTCAGTCGCTCTAAATCATACGACCAAATGTCTGTGCTACAAACGGTTACTGATCTTCAAACAGTTACCGACCGTATCCTAAACAGCTCCTAAAGCATACCTATCAGCGTAAGAGCGGTGCTATACACCACCGAATTAGGTGTCCGAATCGTTCACTTGACATATTTTAGGCGCACCTCGTCAACTACTATAAATATATATGACATTCATAAATTAAAATTCATTTCGTGGAGACAGTAATTCGTTGCCACTCCTTGGTTGCTGAATGCCAACAAGTACCTGTCTACCATATTAAACCGCTTGAAGCCTTAATTGGCTAGTGGTCAGCCATATATATATCTCTAGGTTAGCTTCCCACAGCAGTTCGGAACCAATGAAAATAAGTACCAGTTATGATATATCGTTGAAAACCTCTCAATGAGGGCTTATTACATCAGTTACGAAAAAGTTCAAAATCCAAATTTTTTTGGATTTTGGGCTTTTTGGAAATTTTTGGTCAAGTCGATTGCAATAAAAAAAATGGAGATGCAAACAAGATCGGTTTGCTTGGCATTTCTCCCGCCACCACACCATTCAGTCGCTCTAAATCATACGACCAAATGTCTGTGCTACAAACGGTTACTGATCTTCAAACAATTGAACCGACCGTATCCTAAATAGCTCCTAAAGCATACCTATCAGCGTAAGAGCGGTGCTATACACCACCGAATTAGGTGTCCGAATCGTTCACTTGACATATTTTAGGCGCACCTCGTCAACTACTATAAATATATATGACATTCATAAATTAAAATACATTTCGTGGAGACAGTAATTCGTTGCCACTCCTAGGTTGCTGAATGCCAACAAGTACCTGTCTACCATATTAAACCGCTTGAAGCCTTAATTGGCTAGTGGTCAGCCATATATATATCTCTAGGTTATTTTCCCACAGCAGTTCGGTAGGAGTCTTTTCTCTTAAGTAAACTACTGATGTTGGTTGAACAAAACAACCGCATCAAGGAACTCCCACACGGTCCGACAATGCGGCTTTTGCCATATTGACTCGCCGCTTGTGAGTGGCTAATTTTCCCCTTGACCTCTATGTTCCAGAGTGACCCGGTCTCTGCCTCGCCCCTCATCAAGAGCAGGACAGTTGAATATCAGGTGTTCATTTGACTAAAACTCCTCACATACGCACAGCTCATCAGCTGCCTGGTGAAACCGACACAAATATTGGTTTAAATTAACATGGTTTACGTAACATAAATTTAAATTTTTTTTTTTTTATACAAAACCTGAAATTAATGGAATATAATTTCTTTCTCTTAGGAAATTATGATTATATTATAATTGGAATTAAGTTTAATAAAACTAAAACGAATGAAATATTTGTTGGAAAAAAACTCTTGTTACAAATAATTTTACAGTTACAATCGATGTAAACTTGGTTTACATGTATTAGTGGATGTACCTGAAGCAATAATTATTAAAACAACGTGATACAACTTGTGTAGTGAAACATTCTCTCTATGTTTATTTGAAATTTAGGTAAATGAGGCGTGAATGTTTATGCAGAAATTTAACACTTTGAAGACTCTGCCGGAGGTATTAATTTAGGAAAGGCATGTTATTTTACACAAATTAGAAAGGTACCTGATAGATATAAACTGTTAGAGATACTGTTAGCGTATTTGCTATTATTCACTTTGTAAGTGTATATATACAGTTTATGCCTGCGTATGTATATATATATATATATATATATATATATATATATTGTTTATTTCTCTTATTGAGATTCACATGCCCATACACACCGAAACAAAATAAATAAAATAATTTAACTATATTTTGATTTATGCTGTAATATAATGTTAAATAATAACTTATTTGAATAATATATATTATGTTATTATGGCACAGATTAAAACTCTATTCCGATCTGTTTGGCTGAATAAGCACCGTCTTGATATTTCATGCTGAGGTCCCGGGTTCGAATCTCGGCCAGTTATGGCATCTTTACGTACGGTAACAATTTCCACCGGGCTATTCACCCCAACTATTGACGACTATTCATTAATTTAAAAAAAAAGAGGAATATTCATTGTGACCCGAACGATTCTCAATTATAGGTTCGGAAACGCTTCATTAGTGAATATCTATTACCCACCGGTTTGGTCTATTGGTGAACGCATCTTCCCAAATCAGCTGATTTGGAAGTCGAGATCTCCAGCCTTCAAGTCCTAGTAAAGTCGGTTATTTTTACACTGATTTGAATAATATATATTGGATACCGGTTGGGTTTCAATTAACCACACATCTCAGGAATGGTCGAACTGAGATTGTACAAGACTACACTTCATTTACACTCATATACATCATCCTCATTCATCCTCTGAAGAATTATCTAAAAGGTAGTTACTGGAGGCTAAACAGGAAAAAGAAAGAAACAAAGTTATGTGTGTAAAAGCTACCGGGTTGGTCTAATGGTGAACGCGTCTTCCTAAAACAGCTGATTTGGAAGTGGAGAGTTCCAGCGTTCAAGTCCTAGTAAAGTCAGTTATTTTTATACAGATTTGAATACTAGATCGTTGATACCGGTGTTGTTTACTGATTGGGTTTCAATTAACAACAAATCTCAGGAATGTCGAACTGAGATTGTACAAAACTACAGTTCGTTTACACTAATACTTACCATCCTCTGAAGTATTATCTGAACGATAATTACCAGAGGCTAAACAGGAAAAAGAAAAATGTTGTATCTAAAATGCCTTACTCATCATCAACTTATGCCTTACTCATCAACAGGAAAAAGAAAGAAAGAAAAAAAGTGAGTATCGATTGATGAAATATTTTTCCCAGATTTTTGAGATTTTGGTAAAGTTACACCAGCTTGTAATTTTTGAAACTTCAATTACGTGGTAAATTTATTGGTTTTATATGCAACCTGACCTGAAAAATTAATAAAAGATCCAAGGCTTGTATTTTTAGTAGTTTTTGAAAAATCTTGGTTAAAAGACAGAAGAGTTTTTTGAATGAATCGGAGGAACCCCATTTATGACCGAAGTATCAGACAGGTTCCGCAAGATATTACAAAGGTTGCGTATGTGTGCCTTTCTTTCTTTTCCTGTTTAGCCTCCGGTAACTACCGTTCAGATAATACTTCAGAGGATGAATGAGGATGATATGTATGAGTGTAAATGAAGTGAAGTCTTGTACATTCTCAGTTCGACCATTCCTGAGATCTGTGGTTAAAAGCGTATGTGTGCGTATTCCCTATCGACTAACCTCCTGTTTCATCGGTTCTTGTCCTTCACGAGGTCAGACCCGCATTTAAGTATTACTTAGTCCCGGGGATCCAGAGTCCTTTTGCATCATCACCGTCGCCCATCCACGCAATCGCGGACGATCGACGGCTACGCAAGAGGCTGTCCTTCACCCCTTCGCTGTCCGGTGCAAGCCTTTGCCTAAGCTGAGGGCTTTTACCATGGTTAATATGACATCAACCGCTCTACTTTAACCGCGATCACGCTAGCCATCTCCTTCTATATACTTGCTTCTGACTTCTTACAGCTGGCAAACCTCCTGACAGCATTCCATTTTGAGCGACCCTTATATGACTATAACTATTTTCCAGGGTCAAACCCTCCAGCTTTAGCTGACATCTACATGAGCCTATCTATTGCACAGATAAAAATTGTGTTGAGGTGTGTCCTCGGCTCCATAGTACAGACAGTCCGAGGCATCCCTCCTGCACAATCTATCGAGGTAGGAAGCAAACCCCCCGTAACCCGAAAGGAACTGGGCAAGGTAGTAGTCCACCTCGCCAAATTCCCTCCGGGCACACGGCTCAATCATGGGAATCAGACGTTTCCTTTAAATGGCAAAAGATTGGGATCGAAAAACACACTTTTCATGTTTGGTGTAAAAATATGTTGTTAAGTAGGGAATTAAGAAAAAGAAAATTTCAATAAAAATTTTAAATATTATTTTATTTTGATTAAATTGCTATGAATAAAGTCCTCAGAGACAAAAAAAAATAAAACCTAAGAATTTCTAAATTTAATAAAAATAAAGGAAATAAAAATGTGACAGATCTTAACTACGCAATAAACTTAACAAAATTTTCAATATTACAAAATAAAAGAATTAAGTATTTTAGAAAACTAAAAAATAACTAATTTAGAAACAATTATATCAATTGTTGAAAATGTCCTTCGCCGAAGTGGATCCTTGGCCACAACTCGACGATTAGTGTTTTAGTGGTTTTCCATTTTGCAGCAGGTTTATTTTGTATTAGTTGAACTGGATTGAGAGATGTATTGCTGATTTGATGATGATTTTGAATGATATTTTGTTTTATTTTTAATATTTAAAATTGTTATTGTTTATGTAAAGTATATTTTTTTAATAATTTTCTTTTCTTTTCCGTAATTTTTTTTTTTTAATACCTAGTAAAAATCTGTCACATTTTGATATTTTTTTGTTTTAATATACTTCAAAGTTCTAACTTTTGTATTAAATTTCTGTGGCTTAATTCATACAATTTTACTGAGAATAAGATTCTGTACAAGTTTTGTTTAAAAGTAATTTTTTGTTTGTTATCCATTTAACTAAGTTATTTTACATCAAGAGTTTTCAAAAAACTACTAAATAAACAATTCTGGGACCTGTTTTACTTTTCAGGTTTTTTATAGCTCAGTTTTTATTTGTAAATCCACTAAATTTGCTCCTTAATTCCAAGAATTACAGTCTGATAAAATTTAACCGAAGGCACAGAAATCAGGGGAAAATCTTTCACTCGCTAACGAAATGTTTTCAAAACATATATTTATACAAAATTCTTTATTTTTTCACTAGAACACATCTAGAAATTTTATTACATTTTTCAAGAATACATTTTATATACTAAAGTGAAAATTTCTTTAGGCGCTTTGTGTCAGAATTTTTCACGACAATGCGGCTCTCGCCACTTGTGAGTGGCCAGTTTTCCCGTTGACCTCTAAATTCCAGGGTGGTCCGATCACTGGCCTTCCCAGAACCAGAGCAGTAAAAAATCATGTGTTTATTTGACTGAACCTCGTCGCAGACGCATAGCTCATCAGTTGCCAGGCGGAACCGAAACAGATATTGGTTTATATTAACATGGTTAGTGAGCACCCGGTCATCCGTTGCCCTTATAAACGAGCTGGAGGTATACCATCCCTCACATCCTGTATAAACTTATACAAGGATCTTCTCTTAGTTGTGGTGTCCTATTCCAGCTGTCGTGCTTCCATCCTGAGGCTCTGCAGTCTCTTCCGCAGGCGAAAGATGGGAAACTGAACGAAATTTAGATCTGGTGCATTGTAATAACCGTTCCGCTCCGGTACTGGCCCGGCTTGAAACCGCATCCCAAATACCTCGGCTTCCCGTTCTCTTCACAATCTCCACGTGGCTGTCCGAACTTTCACCACTAAATCGATAGGGTGAGCCTTTCTCATTACGGCGATAGCCTCGTAGGAGATTGGTTGAAAAACACCAGTCATACAATTTAGGTACTTCGCTGGGTACTCCTTAAATTTTGAAGAAGTGCTCTATTCATAACCAATGTATGCGCTCAAACGGGCGCCGCGTATAATGTCATTCTTTCGAAGACACCTTGGTACACCATGTATATTTGACGGCCCGACAACCCATAGTCTTTCCAAGCAATCCTAAGTTTGTGCATCACTTAGACGGCGTCTGCCATCTCAGAGATCCACAAACTTTTGTATTAATAAAAAATTTAATTTTTATAATAATAAAAAAATAAAATAAATTTCCAATAATTATTGGGGTTGCAAAAAACAACCATTTTTAACAATTTTTCGTTTTTTTGAAGTAAATAATTAACGAAATTCAACGTCGAAAAGCTTAAATTATAGGTACTGCAAATGCCTACCATATTTATTGAAACCTTTTTCGCCTAAGAACTTTCTTAAACTTTACTAATTTTTTAGAAAAAAAATGTCTATTGATTATTGTCTAAAACATCACTGTTTTTATAATAGTAGAGAATTATTATGGAAAGAGTTACCTTCAGCTTTTTAATTAACCGTGACATTTTACCTCTTTTCTTTTTATCCTATATTTTTATAATAATGCATATTTATTATCTCAGTTCTATAACTTTTAAATTAATTTCCTTTTTTTTATAATGATAAACAGTTATTGTTTTTCATTTTAAATTATGTTTATATTTTAATATTCCTTTGCCATCATTAATAATAAATTGAATACTATTCAGTGTATATATATATATATATATATAGTTGAATATAAAAAACTAATTATCTTTTTCAGTGTATAAATATACTACTATAATAAAGCCTAATGCACTAATGGTTGCTAGGTAGATAATATTTAATATAAACGCATAGGTTATTAAAATGTTTTATATAATTAAAAAACCATTTACCAATTAAAAAAAAAATATTAATTCTTCTTTTATTATTGACAATTACCGTTATAATAAATTAAAAAGGAAAATTAAATATGTTGTATCATAAAAAAAATAAATATTTTTATAATTTTTATTGTTTCCATTTTTTTTTTTTCAGAACAAAGGAAAATTTTTACCGGAAATATTTATCACCCCACCCCACTGTACATTTATTTATGTCGTCAAACGTTACTAAGTTCAGCTTATGATATTGAAATAATTAATAAAATCTATATACAGCGTGTATCACGAATTTATTCCCAGAAAATCATAACCTGTTTCTGAAAATAATAGAAAAATTCATATAAACATATTTCCTAAAATATTTCTTTTGCGAGTTACGGATAATGTAAGTTTTCTCTTGAATTTCAGATATACTGATGAAATCAAGTCGCATTAAAAGTTTTAGGACGTTGATTAACGGAAAAAATTCGTAATTACTTTGAGTGAAAAATCTAATAAAATTGTTTCAGAACCTTATCTGCGGTATTTTTCGAGAAATTTGGGTAAAAAAAAAACACGTTTTTTTATATTTACGTACAATAAATTTGTAATAAACATATAAAAGTTGTAAAAAGAAAAATAAGAAATATTGTAGTATAAATTTAATATAAAATGAAAAAAAATACCTGTTAATTATTATTACAGAATAATAAAACGAATAAGTTTATTTTTTAAAGGTTTTGTTCAGAGTTTTATTTCAATCTGACCAAAATAGCGTAACATAAATTGAATAAAACAAAGAAAGGTTCGAAAAATTGGAATTTTATTTAGAAACAGTACAGAGGTTAGCTGAGATATTCGTTGTTAGGATGAGTGGATGTATGGAGAAATCTGTGATGCGGTATAGGAGAGTGTAGAAATTGACCTTACTCCCGACAGGAAATCAGAGCAGAGAAGAAGGTTATGCTTACATTAGAGGTATATTAAATTTGTGAATCTGTTTCTTGATTTTTAAGTAAATCAAGAAGACTTTTGAGTAAATCAAATTGTAGGACAAAATATTCGTTGTTGGGATCAACACTTGTTTTGTTATACGAGGATAGTATTTTTAATTTTTCAAGACTCATTCAAGTAATAATTTGAAAGCATATTCTAATTGAAGTTAGATATAGGAAGAGTTTTTATACGAAACCGTCGGTGGTAGAAGAGGGAACAGGAATCAGGCTTACAAAAATCGGTTAATTTAATGTTTGAGGGCAGTAAGTTATGATAGGTAGTCGTGGTTAAACGAGGCCATACCAAGGATGTCCACGTAGTAAGTTGGGTAAGCACGTCTACAGAGACATCTGCAACGATGGCATCCTGAATCAGGCCAAAGTGATGACTGTGTCGTATTATTAAGTTTAGAGGATGTAAATAGGAACTCCGGTAAAGCCCATCGGACTAGGAACGGAGGAGATGCTGTGGTGACCGACACTGTCACAAGGCGGCATCTTCCCTTACAAAAGGAAGGATGCTCAAAACTTCAGATGTTGTTGCAGAAGGGAAGAGAATAGAAGATTGCATCAACCAGTCATGAGATTAGAGAGAAAAAAGAAAAAATTGTCGTGAGGTGTCGTTCTACATTAACGTATTTATATTATGTTTTATTTTAATGCGAGTATATACTACTCATTGCTACAATTTACCTCATTTATTAAAAAATTAATCTTTTTTAACGAGATCGTTCAGTACGAAAAAAATTTGTTTATAAATGGAAATTTTGTTATTTAATTTAAGAACACACAGTATGTACGTATAACTTATAGCTTATATTCATCATAAAATATTTCAAACGGAGTAATTTTTCATTGTAAAAAGATGAATTCAATTTTATTTTTTTAAACTTAACTTTCAGAAAAAAATTTAATTAATTTTTACTTTTCTGACTAGCGCTATAGCAGAGCTATAGCTTTAGAAGGGAAATTATTATAATCATTCCAATTTAGGCACATGTGGTATTCATATCTTTACGTTTTGATACCTAAGAGAGTTTTTTGATACCAAAAAACTAAAAACCGGATGGTAATTTTCCGGATGTTGGAATGTACGTTTGTGTTCGGTGTCGCACCCTAAATCACCTTATATATCCAGAACTACTCGACCGATTTTGACCATAATTGGTCAGATTATTTCTATATATGGGACATTGATGACATTAAATTTTCAAATTAAAAGGTCAATGGGGTGAGGCTGTAAACCAAGGTCACCCTCAGTATTTCGTAATTTAAACTAATTAAGATCTTATTTTTCTAAGCACATTTGTTAACATTTAAAAGTAATATTTCAAAAAAACTGTTTTGAAAATTTGCATCCTTACCCTAAAGAATGCTCTAAATAAACTACTGGTTAAGTGGGTATACTGATTCATTAATACACCCTGTCACCACAAGGAGCGCTAGTGTAGTACTGACGGTAGTGTAGTCGGTCGCTATGTTATGACGTCACAGATGACCGGTAGATTTAAATAAGTGAATCGTATTTAAAGTAGTTGCTAGTACCGCCATATCCGCGCGAATAAAATACGAGTATGGGCGCCCGCTTTAGTTATAATCATTGAATTAAATAAACAAAAATATTATATTTAAATAAAATGTTAAATATTTTTAATTAAGTTGTACATGTAAACCAAGCATTAGAAAAAAGCCGTGTGACGGGAAATTCCTACAACTGTATTGTCAGGTTTATTTATAAGTACTTATAAAATAATGAAAAAAAATTGTATATAGTATTTATTTTATAAATATTGTTCTTTCCCTTTATTTTTTTATATAAAAAAAGCTTCATTAAATGGTTTTCATAAAAAAAAATTAAAATCCACCGCCAAATAGATCCTTTAAAAAAAATCTCATTTGGACACCACATATGGACGCCTACACAGGAAGTCCAAGGAAGTCCACATATGGACTTCCTTGGACGCCTAATTAATTACATATATACACTTCTAAAAGTACTTAAAATTTTATTTCACTAACAACTTATGATTTTTTTATTTTTTTTTATTATTATTATTATTATTATTATTATTATTATTTAATTATTATTTATTGTAAAAATCATTTTATAATCGCGGTATATAATCATTAATAAATCAATATATTTAAATTTTAAAAAAAGTTAAAAAAAGGAAATGAAGTAGTATTCGATGGAATGGAATGGAATGCAAAGTTGGCAGGAGTCTATTACTCCCTACTCCATCGCAGAACCTGGACAGAGTCCCTTGCTGCTGGATCATTCTAATCGGGCTTGTTTTTTTAATTGGTTAATTTTATATAGCGGGTCTAATTTTTACAAGTTTTGTTTATTAATTTAGTGTTTTAAGGACGGATTTAATTGCATTCCAATTCCGTTGTTATACCAGCGTTATCGAACCCATTTTACGGGCCGACCGCGGAAGGCTAGGCTTATAAAGCCTGTCCTCCCGACGTAATTCCCCTTCAGACCGTCCACTGAAGTCCTTTCGGTGCTAACTCTTTAATAGGCTAGCAGGAATACGCCACAACGGGGCACTATCTGTAAGGAGGGAGCAATGCGTCCCCTTTTCCGGAGGAGTCGCAATTGCTGGGTTATTAGTATTCGAACCGATGTACTTTTCCCTTGTAAGTTTCAAATATTTCATTAATTAAAATTTTATTTGGCTATAACTCTGGAACCAATGAAAATAAGTATTACTTATGATATATTATTGAAAAGCTCTCAATCCGGACGTATTACTGTAGTTAAGAAAAGGTCCTAGTCGATTGCAATCAAAAAGGGAGGTGCAAATTACATTTTACAACAATGCTAAATCCAAAATTTCAACTTCCTACGGCTAATCGTTTTTGATTCATATGATATTTCTACGTACGTACAGAAGTCACCCCGAAACTAGTCAAAATGGATTCAGGGATGGTCAAAATGGATATTTCCATTGAAATCTGAAAACCGAAATTTTTCGCGATCACAATACCCCTTTACTTCGTACAAGGAAGTAAAAATAATAATAATGTTTAAATACTTTTAAATTTGTGAAATTATTGTAAGCAACAGACGAAGGAATAAATACAAAATACATAAATATTTATAATTTTATTTTTAGATATATATATATATATATATATATATCTGTGTACGAATGATTATAATATTTTTAATAAATAATTACGTAATGAATGAGCAATAATTAATTAATTTATATAAATAAAAATGTAAATGTTCGTTTGTTCAAAATCTTAAATCTCTGAAAATTCTTCACCGATTGCTTTGAAATTTTGACATAAATTCGAATACGCGCGTGTTTTTATATACCTAAGATGTCACACCTGTAACAGGTATAAAAACAGTGCTATCTGTTGGACGTAAAAGCAACACACGTTATACTAAACGTTTTACGATTCCATTTCAATGTTTCCGATATGTATGTCCACTATAGACTAAAGAACAACTGGACCGATTTAAGCGCGGGGAGAAAGGGAAAAATCGGAGAAGGAAAAAATTGAAAAAGGTAAAATGGAAGAATGGGGAAATCATAAAAAGAAAAAGGGGAAACCGGGGAAAAGCAAATGGAAAGGGAAAATAAGAAAAAATAACAGTGGAAAGGTATGAAAAGGAATGGGAAAAGGGAAATAAGCGAAAGAAAAACGGGGAAGTAAAGGGAATATGGTAAAAATGAAAATGGGAAAATGAAAATCAGAAAAAGAGGAAAAAGGAAAATGGGGGAAAGGAAAGAGAGAAAGAGAAAAAGGGAAGGTTAAATTTTGTGAAGTTCCGTAATGTTCATTTTGTTAATGTTTTATCAAACTTTCAATTGTGTCTGTTCATTTAATCTACATATATTCACTCAAATCTAGCAATAGCGTAGCATTTATATTTTAACTGCTAGTTAAATATCAAATTATTTTCTCCACCTATTTATTAGTTAATTTTTCCAAACCGTTTATTGGTTTTGAAGATATTTTTGCTTCATCTAAAAAATATATATTTCATATTACGAAGTACGTATAAACATAATTTTAAAAAATATTAAATATAAAGAATATGACACATTTAAATGTACTATTCTGCTACTAATGGAGTCTGTAATAAAAAAAGTAAAATTGTAACAGTAATATTTTTATTTATTTCCTTTTTTGTTAAAACTTTTTTTCAATTTCCTTCACGACTAACCAGACGTTGTTGAAAGTGAAATGTTAACTTGAGTGTTATTCGAAACCATTTAGTTCTTACTTAAACTCAGCAGTATGTTCCGCTCGGTTTCAACCGCTATTTTAATGTCTACTATAAAATGAAATATATATCAAGAAGTACAAATTGCATTGTAAAATTATTTGCTATGTTAAATAATTTTTTTTTCTTCAGGCTGTAACTAATACGTTCATAAATTCCAACCTTGTTTAATTTGAAAATTATTTAACCTATAAAATTAATAGTAAGATTTTGGACCGAATCCCGAGACAACCAAGGTGTAAGACAAAACGCAATTACTCCGATAAACAGTTTAGAATTTTTTTTTTTTAAAATGAAAAATGCCAACTTAGTACCACCCAAATATCAAGTCTTTTTAGCTTGTTTTCTTTCTTGCATTTCTCATCTTTTCGTTATGGCATCGTTTTTGTTCACCTGTCTATTTTCTTCCCGTTCTCTTACTTTCCCGTCTATATAGCTAAATAAAAGGGAAAGCAAGGTGATCAATCAAAATTGGGCATATCCGGTTTTCAATGAATCATGACGAATTGACCCCTAAAGACCCCAGAAATCTGAAAAATGACATTAAAATTTCCGCGACAAAATTTGCGTACGTAATGTATCTTGGCATGTAAATCTCCAGAACTACTTGACCGATTTTCACCAAACTTTGCTATAATATTTCTAAAGTAGGGATATTGATGCTATTAAATTTTCAGTTCAAAAGGTCAGTGTGTGAGGGTACAGAGGGAAAAACGAAATTGTCTCAAGATTTTGAATAATTAAGGTTATTTTTCTTTTTTGATAATTTTGTGAATATCAAAAAACAACTATTGTAAAAAAATATTTGCTAAATTTTACCTCCACCCCTGAAAATGGTTTTTGGTGATGGTCTGCCTATAAATCACCTTATATCTCCAGAATGATTTCCTTATAACTCTAACGATTTTGATCAAAATTGGTCATATTGCTTCTATATATGGGGAATTGATGGTACTAAATTTTCTATTCAAAAGAACAGGTAGTGGGAAATACAGGGGTGAAAAATGAAATTGTGTCCAGATTTTTCAAAATTAAGTTTATATATTTTTTTGATAATTTTATGAATATTAATGAACAACTTCTCTAAAAAAAAATTTTTTAACATTCACCCCTACCCTTAAAAACAATTCTAATCATGAAGAGTAATAGAAGGCAGTAGAGGGGATGATTTTCATTGCATTTTTTTTTGTAAATACAGAGTATCCCATATAAAACGCAACCCAACCTTATATTGGTATGTATTGAAATAATAAAAAGGCATGTGTAAATGTAAATGTAATTTTTATTATTACCATCCATTACCTAAATGTTGAAAGTGGCCGCCATCTTCTTGAATACTAGCTTCAATTATTTTTACAGCGTTTCTTGCAACTTTTTTCAAAGTTTGTAGCTGGATATTTAATACAGCTTGTACAATATTGACTTTCAATCGTTCAAGTGTTCGTAGTTTGTTGCTGTAGGCTTTTAGTCTTTGAGGTAACCCCGTAGAAAAAAATCCGCCGCAGTCAAATCAGGAGATCTTGGTGGCCACAAGCCTCGACCGATAACACGATTACCAAAGAATTCCTCAACGAAATCAGAAGTCGAACCTGCGTAGCGCGTTGTCGCACCGTCATGTTGTAGCCAGCAATGTCTGTCTTCCTCTTCCAAGAGTGCGATGAACCGAAATAAAATATCCTGATATCATTCTGTATTAATGGTGTACTCGAAAAAAATAGGACCGATTATTTTCTTCCGCGATATCGCGCACCACACGCCCGACTTCTGCGGGTGTAATTGTTTTTCGTAATAAACGTGGGAATTTTCAGCACTCCAAATTCTATTGTTTTGGCTGTTTATGTAGCCATCCAAATGAAACCGCGCTTCATCTGTGAAAAATAACGAATCCATAACATTAATTCCCTTACGCAGAAATCGACGGAACCGTTGACAATTATGTAACCGTTTTTCTTTGTCGGGCTCAAGAAGTCGATGAAATGTTTGAATGCGATAAGGTCGTAATTGTAATTTTTTGGCCGCCCGATGAACAGTTGATTGAGATAAATTAATTTCAGCAGACAAACGTCTGATCGATTTATTTGGCGAGGCGAGTAATCGGTCTTTGATTTCAGTGATTGTATCTGTATTCAACAAACACTGACGCAGATCTTTTGTGTTCCTTGTTATTAACAGAACCGGTCTCTCTAAATTTTGCGACTAACCTTAATACTGATGTTTTGTTAGTAGCCGGTTTATCTGGGTACTTATGGCGAAACAAATCTTGCATTGCAACCACTGATTTCGTACGACTCCACAATGAAAACACGTTCACCTAGCGAAAACACCAGCCTGTCTGAAGCAATACACTGAACGTTATGATTGCATCGTTGTTACTATCGGTAGTGTTCTACTGCGTCGCCGCGATGTTTGGATGTTGGACGAGTCCATTTCAGTAACGAGTAGGGGAGTAAGCTTGACTTTTGAAATTTCATAGATGAGTGATTGATGGGTTGCGTTTTATATGGGACACTCTGTATTTTGAGTACAATAATAAAAAAAACACATCTTTTATGTAAAAATATTTTTTTCCTAAATTGCCCCTCAAAAAATAATAATAATTCTGAATCGTTGTAAAAGGCAGTACAGTGGGTGGGTTTCGTTGCAGTTTTTTATATTACTGTCTCGTTGGATCCACAAATCTGTACCCCATCAAAGTTGGGTTTTAACCCAGCCATAATCCACATCCCAGTTAGCGGCTGGACTACTTTTGTGGTCGTCCACAATGTTGTGACGTCACCGGTTACTCGTAGAATTAAATAAATGAATAATATTTAAAGAGTAAAAAAAGTATTTAATATGGCCATCGCTAGTACCGCCACACATGCGTGAATGAAATACGGCATGCGCGTGCGCTTTAGTTAAAATCATTCATGATAGGACGTTAAGTCGACGAGATTTTGACACTTGACGACCACCTTCATATATTTTACACACTTTACATAACAATTCTATTCATGATTACAAAATTTTAGTTAATAAAAAAATTTAAGTCTCTGAAGATGGAATTCGTTTTCGAATGCGCTAGGACGCATTAAAAGATTGTTGGTAAATGGGTTTTGATTTTAATTAATTATCAAATAATTAAAAGGATTGTATTTAAATAAATTTATAAATATTTTAAATTAAGTTGTAAGCCGTGCATCAGAAAAAATCCGCTTGACGGGAAGGTCCTACAACTGTGTAGTCAGCATTTTTTTTTCTACTAGTGTAGTCAGCATTTTTTTTTCTACTACAAAAACTTTTATATTGCAAATTATCTTTCAAAAGTTAACTGTATCGTAACAGATTTCTTCTTTCAAGTTTATCATTTGGAGGTACTATTTTGTAAATTTCTGGTAATTTTATTTCCAGTTTATAAAATATTTCCACTGGTTATAAAATACTTGTTTGGATTTATCCTGATTATATGCTCGAGAAATGTAATTTTCTTTCCCGTATTGCTGTTTCTATAATAGATCTTTTTACTTTCCCGTCTAGATAGCGCTATAGCAGAACTATAGCTCTAGAAGAGAAAGTATTATAATCGATCCAATTTGGATGTATACCGTTTTAACGGATCTTGAAGTTATACACCTAAGCAATCCAAAAAACCGGTTGGAAATTTTCCGGATGTTAATATTGGTATGTACGTGTGTGTGGAAAGTGTCTTTCTAAATCACCTGCTTATATCTCCAGAACTAGTGGACCAATTTTAAGAAAACTTAGTCAAATTACTTCTATATATGGGCATTCTTATATACGCTTCTACATATATATATATATGGCATTGATGCCATTAAATTTTCAACTTAAAGGTTATTTGTTTGCTCTGGCATCACACGAGAACCAACCGACCGATTCCTTTCAAATTTTCAGGATACAGTCGGGTTAAAATGGGGAATATTTTAAGCCATAGACCAAATAATTTATTTAAAAAATTACAATACTATATTTGTCAGAATAGTACTTTTCTTTTCACCTCCGAGTCTACCATTAGGTATTGCTTCAGAGGATGAAATGAATTATTTGTAGGGTATGTAAAAATGCCATGTCTGACCGGGATTCGAACCCGAGACCTCTGGATGAAAAGCTGAGACGTTACAACTCGCGTAACGTAGGCCGGCCAGAATAGTACTTAAAAAACAAAAACAAAATTCTTCACCTTTCCCGTTAGATAGCGCTGTAGTAGTGCTTAAGTTCTAGAAGGGAAAGAATATTAATCGGTTTAATTTGGGTATATGCGGTTTTCATCGATCTTGACGTTTTGAGACCTATGAAACCAAAAAATCAGATGTAATGGTCGTATACGTAGATAGGTTTATTCGGTGTTGGCTTCTAAATCACCTTACATCCACGGTCCACAATTTCTGGACCGATTTTGACCAAACTTGGTCAAATTACTTGTATATATAGGGCATTACTTCTGTATATACATACTACTTTATATGTATTAAATTTTCAACTTAAAAGGTAAAGGGAGTGAGGCTGTAGAGCAAGGTCACCCTCAGTATCTCGAGATTTTGACTAATTAAAGTCATATTTTTTTTATTATTTTGTTTAACTATTCAAAAAATATATATTTGAAACAATAACATTTGCAAAATTGCACCCCAGGACCAAAAAATTCTGTTTTAATATTCTGCTGAGTAGTGATGTCACAGATAAACTGTAGAGTGGAATTAAGATGATTTAGGTGAACCCACCTAACCCACCGGGTTGGTCTAGTGGTTAACGCGTCTTCCCAAATCAGCTGATTTGGAAGTCGAGAGTTACAGGGTTCAAGTCCTAGTAAAGCCAGTTATTTTTACATGGATTTGAATACTAGATCGTGGGTACCGGTGTTCTTTGGTGGTTGGGTTTCAATTAAGCACACATCTCAGGAATGGTCCAACTGAGAATGTACAAGACTACACTTCATTTACACTCGTACATATCATCCTCATTCGTCCTCTGAAGAATTATCTAAACAGTAGTTACCGGAGGCTAAACAGGAAAAAGAAAGGTGAACCCACCTGGTTGGTCTAGTAATGAATGCGTCTTCCCATATCAGCTAATTTTGAAGTCGAGTGTTCCAACGTTCAAGTCCTAGTAAAGCCAGTTATTTTTACATGGATTTGAATACTAGATCGTGGATACCGGTGTTCTTCAGTGGTTAGATTTCAATTAACCACACATCTAAAAAATGGTTGACCTTAAACCGTACAAGAATACACTTCATTTATACTCATACATATCTTACTCTGAAGTAATACCAGACGGTGATTCCCGGAGGCTAAACAGGAAAAACAGTGTTTTATTTGAAATTTTGTAAATTTCTCTGCCGAGATAATCTTTAATTTATCTATTATATTATATTAATTGTAGTGATAATCTATTGTCATCAGATATAGAAAATTATCCTTATATTCAATTACGTTTTCGGTAACTGGCCTCATTCCATTATGAACCAATTTATTTACTTTGTTTTAATATTTAAATTTTTGAAAGCAACCATTTTCATATCATTAACTAGTGATTGATATTCCTCTAAACTGTTAGATAGTAACACAGTATCATTAATTTAAGTCGGATTTAATTAGTCTTTTTCCATTCGCTTATTATCTAACCATCCGAAAGAATCAATTGATTTTTTATATTATCATTTATAAAGCAGCTGCGAATAAAGTTTAGTGTCACTCTTATTAACCGTTCCGTTAATCTTAAATTCTGCTATATCTGCCTATTTTTAAAACTAAATTAAACGTTAATAAATTTTCCATTGAACTTCTATTCATCCAATATCCATGCTCAAATTAAATAATGAATTGTAAACTTAATAACTTACCATAAACTTTTTTTAATATTGACTAACACTAAACCAAATAGCATTTATATGCATCCATTTTTTAAATCTAGTATTTCTTTTTATACAAACACACACGCGCGCACACACACACACACGCACACGCACACACACACGTGGTCTGTTCAGAAAATAACCGAAAATTTTTAATTATGCGCCGACGGAGATATTTTGTGACTTGCAGCATTGTGTTCCGCATATCCATAAATATAACCTGATATTCTTGGATTGTTGAAATGTCGTTTAATTTTCCTGTTATTTTTATTTGAGTTCAACGTATTTAAGTGTTAGCAGCGATTTTTGTAATATGCGATTTTCTGGAGCAACACTACATCGTAAAATATTGCGTGAAACTGGAGAAAACTTTCACAGAAACATGTCAACTTTTGAAACATGCTTACGAAGATGATGCTCTGGGTCTTACGCAACGATACGAATAGTTTTCATGATTTAAAACTGGTTTACAGTCAATTGAAGATGACTCTCGAACACGAAGATCTATGACTTCAATTAATGCGACACACGTTCAGAAAATCAACGATCTGATGCATAAAAATCGCCGATTGACTATCAGAGAACTTGCAGAAGAGTTTAAAATCTCAATCGTATCGTTCCGTGACATTTTTACTGAAAAATTGAACATGGATAAAGTCGCAGCAAAATTTGTTTCTCGTTTTGTGACCGATCAATAGAAAGAACATCGAGTGGACTTTTATCGGTAACTTATTGAACATGTTAATGACGATGAAACATTCACGCAAAGGATCATAACGGGAAACGGAAGCTGGGTTTACGGGAGACAAAAATTCAATCATTACAATAGATTGGCGAAGGATATTCACGTCCCAAAAAAGCACGTCAGTCATGATGCAATATCAAAGTGATGCTCTCTGGTTTTCACAAATTTAATGGAATTTTTGTTTTGATTTGTTGCCTTAAGGTGAAAGAATGAATTGTGCGTACTATCAAGATTTTTACAACGGTTACGTGAAAAAATTTCCAAAAAGAAACCTGAGTCGTGGTGAGACAATTCATGGTTTGTTCACCACGACAATGCGTCCTCATAATCAGCTATGTCAATTCGTCAGTTTTGTACCAAAAATCAGTTGACTGTCCTCCCTCAGCCTCCCTAATTTTTTCTTATTCCCGAAAATGAAATCAGTGATGAAAGGACGCCCTTTTGTGACTGTTGATGACATTAAAGCAAATTTATCACGTACCTCAAAAGACCATTTCAAATGAAGGTATCTATGACTGCTTTGCGAAGTGGAAACACCGCTGGAAGAAGTTCTTTAGTAAGGAAGGGGAGTACTTTGAAGGCAAGAAGAACCTATAATCTGTATAATTAATAATCAAGATTAAAAAAGTAAAGTTGGTTTATTTTCTGAACAAACCTCGCTCGCGCGCGTGTGTGTGTATGCATGTATGTGTATACATAGAGCAATTGTGAAAACAGCCTATTTTTATGATTGTGCTAAATCTAACACTGAGGATATAAGGTACTAAGAATTTTAATGAATCATAGAAAATAAATTAATAGAAATGTGCCTTCTTTCATATTGCCCTCATTAGTTAATACTACAGTTTGAGGATAATCATATGAAATAAATGCATATATATTAATAATTTAACCTGAATAAACTTAGTTTAGAAAAATTATGTTTCTGAAATTAATAATAATATATTATTTGTTTAATATTAAAAAAAATTCAGTACTGCCATTTTTAGTAACAGAAAAAAATATCGTATATCGTTTTTCGATTTCTCAGTTGTTATTACAATTCAGTAAAATAAAGTACCTGACGTAATATTACGTATTTTTATTTTTTTTAATTTTGACAATTTTTATTTTGTTTAATGACAAAATATTATTACCGCAGTCAAATAACATTTATTTTTTAGTGATTTTCCTGTCGAAGCGATTTATTAATTTGAAACATTACCGTTTTTGGAAGAACTAATTTCTATATAATTTAAATTCTATCATTTGTGAAGTATTTATATATTGAAAAATAGTAGAAGGAAGATTAAAGAAAAACAAACCAACATACTTGGTATTTATAGACCCGGAAAAGCGTTCGATAATGGAGACTGGAATGAAATGTTCAGCATTTTAAAAAAATTAGGGTTCAAATACAGAGATAGAAGAACAATCGCTACAAACAGTAATAATTGAAGAACATAAGAAAGAAGCCGTAATAAAAAAGGGGTCCGACAAGGATGTTCCCTATTGCCGTTACATTTTAACCTTTACATGGAACTAGCAGTTAATGATGTTAAAGAACAGTTTAGATCCAGAGTAACAATACAAGGTGAAAAGATAAAGATGCTACGATTTGCTGATGATATAGTAATTCTAGCCGAGAAAAAAAAGATTAAGAAGGAACAATGAACGGACTTGATGTCCTAGGCGAGAACTGCCGCATGAAAATAATCAAGAACAAAACGAAAGTAATGAAATGTAGTAGAAATAGTATAGACGATCCACTGAATGTAAAAATAGGAAGAGAGATTATGGAGGTAGAAGAATTTTGTTATTTGGAAGCAGAATTACTAAATATGGACGAAGCAGGAGCGATATAAATTGACGAATAGCACAGGCGAAACGAGCCTTCAGTCAGAAATATAATTTTTTTACTTCAAAAATTAACTTAACGTCAGGAAAAGATTTTTGAAAGTATATGTTTGGAGCGCAGCTTTATATGAAAGTGAAACTTGGATGATCAGATGAAAATATTTTCATTATTTTTAATTTTTTAATTTAATAATTATTATAATTATTTATTTTTTATTTATTAGATATTTATATAAGTTATTTTTTTTGTTTTCGGTGCATTTTTATATTTGTTAATATATTATATTTTTTTATTTAAAATTCTCAATTAATTCTTATTTTTTACTTTTTAGAGTTTTTCTAATTTGTTTCCTTTTTTTATTAATGTTAATATTACTTAAATAAAAGCTTTTTTATAAAATAATTTTTTATATATAATCAAATATATTTTTTGTAATTTTTTTTCTTTTTTAGTATTTTTTTATTCTTATAAAAATGTTAAAAAATGTATCAGAATCTTTTACATAAACATGTTTACCGTAACCTTTATTTAATTCTTTAAGTTTATTTATTATTTTTGTATAATTTCGATCACGGATAAACTAGTACATGTTTTTTTTAAAATGGAAAATAAAGTTATATGTGAAAAAAATGAAGTCCCATAAGGGGAATCAAACCCTAGCTTAGCTGATCTAAAAACAAATATGCTAATAATCACATCAAATGGTCAAATGATAAAATAAAAAAAATTAAAATTAAAAAACAAATCGAGAAATAATTTGTTAACCGATTTCCGTTGTTACAATAAAAATAAACAAAATTTCCTTGTAGTATTCCATTGATTTCTGTCCACTTTATTAATAAGTTTTATGATATTCTATTTTGACTAGATCAACCAGGAATTTAAAAAATAATAAACAGGATTGGATGATTGTGAGAAATTAATTTCGAGATTTTTTTACAAATTTGAATTTTTCCTATTTGTGACGTCAAAACAATTTCCTCTTGTTAAAACCCATCAATCTTTCCACTGCTGTATAAGTAATCATATCCTTTTGTAAAAAAGCGATACCTGTAATACTAGACATTGTATAGTGGCCAATTTTTATGACAACCCCTTACTATAACAAAATCATATTTCGGTGTAGATCAATCAGTTTGTTACTTCAACCAGAAAACAGCCAAATAATAACATACGTTACATATTAATATCATTTCATGTACATTTGTGTTAAAACAATTTAATTTGCATGCATGAATACATATGTTAAAGGTAAATAATCATATTAATATGACGTATATATACGTCATAAGCAAGATAAACTATAATAACAAGTTAAACGAAGACGAGTTAGAGCAAAATTGGATTATATTAAATTATATTTTCTTTATAATAACAAAATAATATTACATAATCCATTTAAAATATTATAATTACCTAATTTACATTTTAATCAAATGTAATTAAAATAATAAAAACAATATTATACGATCAGGAAAATTATTAACTAATTTTATTTTAATTTAAAAAAGTAAAGGATAAAGGTTAAAAATATTATCAGCAAACAAAGAATCTGATCTGGAAACCTCATGACTTCCTTGTACGCCTATTAAATTACATATAGATATTTTTTTCAATTAAAAAGTTTATACAATTTTATTTCACTAATAACTTCTGATTTTTTCGATTTTTTTTATTGTTAAAATTGAATTATAATTTATTGTAAAACATTTTTTACAGAGGTGTTAATAAATCAATATATTTAAATAAATAAAAAAAAAATAGTTAAAAAAAAGGGGATAAGTCGGATTTGACCCGATGTGCCTTCCCCTTGTAAGATCCAAGTATTTCATTAAATGAAGTTTTTTGACTATAACTCTGGAACCAATGAAAATAAGTACCACTTTAGATTATTCTTGAGAAGCTTTCAATGAGGACTTATTACTGCAGTTAAGAAAATATCGAAAATTAAAATTTCTTAATTTTGGGCTTTTTGAACATTTTTGGTTCAGTAGATTACAATCAAAAGGGGAGGTGCACGACCAGATGTTACAATAGTCCTAAATCCGAAATTTCAACATCCTATGGCAAATAGTTTTTGCGTTATGCGAGATACATATATACAGACGTCACGCCGAAACTGGTCAAAATGAAAATTTCCTTTGAAATCTGAAAAAAGAAATTTTTTGAGAAAGTAAAAAATAAAAAATAAGGATTAAAATAACTATATATTACCCAGGGTTTGATTGGATCTATATTGAGAAATCGCATAAAAATTACCTTTGAGTAAAAAAATTAATTACATTTTTTAAATTTTCTAAATAATATATACGTGATAAATTTTGTAAATATTTTTTAAATTATATTTTAAAAATCTGAATTATATCTATAAAAAATGGTTTAAAAAATCTAAAAATTATAAAATAAATTTGTTACCACTTAATAAATTGTTTCTTTTAACAGAGAAATTTATAAAAATGAATTTAAAATAAATCTTAAACAAATATACAAATATTATTAAAGTAAAAAAAAATAACTATCTTTAAAAATCTGTAGAACTTAGATTTACCACCAAAGACATGTACACCAAGGTGATTCTCTGTAAGAAACCAAAAATAAGAAATTATATAACAATATTAAGACCCCGTCGAAGGTGATGGTCCAAAGCAGGAGGCTTAAGACTGACCCTTGCGACACTCCTCCCATCATCTGGAAACTTACACCATAGTTTTCCGTTGCTGTTATCAGCTCCCTTTCGTGCAGAAATTCGTTTACAGCAGCTCTCAAGTAAGAAATAATGTTTATATTTCTTAATTCTTCTATAATACTCGCCCACGGGATGCTGTGAAAAGCATTGCGGACATCCAGGAGGACCATCATTGGAATGTTTCTGGTCCGTCTGGTGCCCGCTCTGAATGCATTAGTTCATTCCACTAACCGGCGAAGGGCGTCCACGGTAGATCTCCCTAGCATAAACCTGTATTGCGACTGGAAAAACCACCTGCTACTTCCACTTCCGCCTAAATCCTCTCCTCTTGGAGCCTCGCGTATAATTTACTTAACATGGGCAGTAAACAAATCGGTTTGTGAGCCTGAGCTATACCCGAAGCTACTGATTTGGGTATAAGCAGCAGTCTTCCGATTATCCAAAACACCGGGAAACCTTCCGTGCTCAGGTCTTTGTTTACAGCTTCCAAAATTAGCCACGGTTGTGTAACTGCTAATCCTCTGAGTAGTACACCTGATACTTCGGGCCCGTGCTTTTATCTAGTATTAATCCTTAAGGCGCCCAGCGGAGCTCGTTTATTGTAAATCTTCTCACCTCCTCATTTATGACATTTACATATTTCGTCTTTTCTGTCTGGAAGAGTTCCCGAACAGCGCGTAATATTTGTCCACTGGATAAAAGGTGGGGGGGGGGCATATATCTTCATTAACACCCGGTACACCTTCTCCCACGGATCATCGTTTAGGTATTCTATCAACTTAAACGGGGTCTATTTTTTTGCCTGTTTTATCACTGCAAAATAATGTAGATATATGGGGGTCATACATCTAAATCGGTTCAGCCGTTGAGCTGCTACGGTAGAACAAACTTACTTACATACACCCTGTGTATTAAATTTCTTTTTGGGCAGTCGTGTAAACAAGAAAAAGTAAGTTAAATGTATTGTGTATATATATATATATATATATATATATATATATATATATATATATATATATATATTTATTTATTGCTGCTACAATTTCACTGCAGCGATAACATAGGTGTACTTTTAAACACCTGAAATAATATAGTATTTTAGAATGAGATCTAATGTACCAAGCTAACGTGAATATTTAGATTCCGTATCAACTATATGGAATTCAATTTAATTTGTGTGTGTGTGTGTGTGTGTGTGTGTGTGTGTGTGTGTGTGTGTGTGTGTGTGTGTGTGTGTGTGTGTGTGTGTGTGTGTGTGTGTGTGTGTGTGTGTGTGTGTGTGTGTGTGTGCGTGCGTGTATGTGTTTGTGTTTGAGAGAGAGAGAAAGAGAGAGAGGAGAGAGTGAGTGAGAGAGAGTGAGAAAGATAGTGTGCGTGTGCGTGCGTGCGTGTGTGTGTGTGTGTGTGTGTGTGTGCAAGGATATATTTCTCTCTTTCAAAACAATAATAATGTTACTCAACATGAAAATTCCTTTTTTTTAAATATATAAAATTACAATTATATTAAATTAAGGCAGGTGTATTGCATGTTTAAAGTTATATTTTTCACTGATAAAAATATGAATAATGCTGAAATAAGGAACTTAACAAAATTATAATTTCCCTTATTCCCATTTCCTGTATTTTTTTTCTTTCTTATTGATAAGAATATGAAAAATTGATTTAATATTTATGCTACTTAAAGTGCAAAAAGAATTATTTATATGTATATGTAAAGATATAAATCTTTTTTTTTGTCCTTGGATTTAATAGTATTAATGTGTTTTTTATTTAAGCTGTTCAAAGTTTATATAAACGATAAATTAATATATATATATATATATATATATATATATATATATATATATATATTATTCGTATTTATTTATTATATTGTTAATAATATACAACAACTTAAAAGACTAAAGTAATTTTATTAATAATATAGTAATAAATGAAAAGAACGTTTTGTCTTCAAGGTCTCTTTTTTCATTTTTTTATAAAAGATTTTTTTTTTAAAATCAATATTGTTTAAAATAAATGTTATGGTTTGGTAAAATTATCCATTAGTAAAATTAGTAAACGGTTAAGCATTTAGGCTTTAGGCAGATTAAAGTATAGATAAATTATTATCAATGAAAAAAAAAGATAAAATATTAAATTAAAAATTCACATAATGTTAGTTTTTACTCAATCATCCCTTAATTGAATAATTTTTTTTTTCTTTAAGGGTGTAATTTAAATATTATCTCAATTGTGAAATTGAGAAAATTATAATAAATTACATTTCAATTGAACTTTTTTTTATTCATCAAACAATCTATTTTGACGTAGTATGTCATTAATTATGTATATCCATATATAAAGTAATGACCACTTAACGAATTTTTGAACAGTTATAAACTGTACGTATATTGCACGTTGATCTAGTGTACTGTTTTAAAATAAAATTCGAATTTTTCTAATTGTTTTTTTATTTTTTTCAACTTGTCTTACATGATATTCATAATTAAATTCTCTACAAGTTTTCAGATTTCGCGAAATATTTCGGTTTTCAGATTTCAACTGAAATATACATTTTCACCATCCCTGAATCCACTTTGACTAGTTTCAGCGTGACGGCTGTACGTGCGTATGTACGGTATCTATTTCGCATAACCCAAAAACAATTAGCCGTTTATTATTGAAATTTTGGATTTAGGACTATGGTAACATCTGGTTTGTGCTACTCTCCTTTTGATTGCAATCGAATGAACCAAAATTGTTCAAAAAAAGCCCAAAATCCAATTTAGTTTGGATTTTAGATTTTTTTTTTTTAACTGCAGTAATAAGCCCTCATTGATAGTTTTTCAACAGTATATCATAACTGGTACTTATTTTCATTTGTTCCAAAGTTATAGCCAGATAAAAATTTAATTAATGTAATATTTGGATCTTACAATGGGAAGACACATCGGTTCAAATCAGATTTTACCTCCTTTTTTTAAAAGTTTAAATATATTGATTTAATAATAATTATTAATCTCGGATTGTAACATAAGTTTACAATAAATAATTATTCAATAGTAACATTATAAGTTAAAAAAATCAAATTTTATACACTTTTCATTTAAAAAAAAAAAAAATTGTATATGTAATTTAATATGCGTACAAGAATGTAGTGCCCACCTCAGATTTTTTAATTTTAAGGGATAAAAATTAAATAACTTTTACATTTTTATCAATTTACGCTACCGTTACTGAATCAAGTTATTCTCAAGTCAAAAACCATAAGAAATTACTAATTTTTCTCTTAAATTAACGTCCTAAAAATTTCAGTACGACCTCATTTCACCGGGGTAGCTGAATATTTTCACTAGCCTTAAGTCGCAAATGAAGTATTTTAGAACATACTGTAACAAGACCGGTAAAGCGGGTCTGACAACGGATTCCTACCAATTATTATGTACTAATCTACCAATTAGTTTAACTAGTCATGCATCAAAAATCTTAACTAGAATTCTATACAGAAGAATTGAGAGGAGAGTGGAGGAAGTGTTAGGAGAAGACCAATTTGGTTTCAGGAAAAGTATAGGGACAAGGGAAGCAATTTTAGGGCTCAGATTAATAGTAGAAGGAAGATTGAAGAAAAACAAACCAACATACTTGGCGTTTATAGACCTAGAAAAGGCATTCGATAACGTAGACTGGAATAAAATGTTCAGCATTTTAAAAAAATTAGGGTTCAAATACAGAGATAGAAGAACAATTGCTAACATGTACAGGAACCAAACAGCAACAGTAGCAATTGAAGAACATAAGAAAGAAGCCATAATAAGAAAGGGAGTCCGACAAGGATGTTCTCTATCTCCGTTACTTTTTAATCTTTACATGGAACTAGCAGTTAATGATGTTAAAGAACAATTTAGATTCGGAGTAACAGTACAAGGTGAAAAGATAAAGATGCTACGATTTGCTGATGATATAGTAATTCTAGCCGAGAATAAAAAGGATTTAGAAGAAACAATGAACGGCATAGATGAAGTCCTACGCAAGAACTATCGCGTGAAAATAAACAAGAACAAAACAAAAGTAATGAAATGTAGTAGAAATAACAAAGATGGACCACTGAATGTGAAAATAGGAGGAGAAAAGATTATGGAGGTAGAAGAATTTTGTTATTTGGGAAGTAGAATTACTAAAGATGGACGAAGCAGGAGCGATATAAAATGCCGAATAGCACAAGCTAAACGAGCCTTCAGTAAGAAATATAAGTTGTTTACATCAAAAATTAATTTAAATGTCAGGAAAAGATTTTTGAAAGTGTATGTTTGGAGTGTCGCTTTATATGGAAGTGAAACTTGGACGATCGGAGTATCTGAGAAGAAAAGGTTAGAAGCTTTTGAAATGTGGTGCTATAGGAGAATGTTAAAAATCAGATGGGTGGATAAAGTGACAAATGAGGAGGTATTGCGGCAAATAGATGAAGAAAGAAGCATTTGGAAAAATATAGTTAAAAGAAGAGACAGACTTATAGGCCACATACTAAGGCATCCTGGAATAGTCACTTTAATTTTGGCAGGACAGGTAGAAGGGAAAAATTGTGTAGGTAGGCCACGTTTGGAATATGTAAAACAAATTGTTAGGGATGTAGGATGTAGAGGGTATACTGAAATGAAACGACTAGCACTAGATAGGGAATCTTGGAGAGCTGCATCAAACCAGTCAAATGACTGAAGACAAAAAAAAAAAAAAAAACAATTATGTAAGTATAATAATTGCAGAAATCTAGAAATGGACAAAAAGGAAAACCGTATTTTGCAAAGTATAGGTCCGTTTAACAACCGTCCTGCTAACAACTGCCCGCTAACACCCATGAATACCTGTTGAAAGGTGAGAAGAGATCAGGTTTAGAATCCATTGGAACAAAAGCCTCGGTCAACTGTTCTCATGCTTCCACTTGAGTCCGGTCTGACAGGTAAAGATGCTAACTTTATAAATAGTCAGGATAATACCAGCTAAAAAAGGAGTACTATTAGAACTAGTCTGAGAGGCATTACGGCGTCATTCCCGCAAGGGCAGTTCGACGAGAAGTTGAGCGAGAAGAGGCTGCGAGTCGTGTGGGTTCGGCGGAGTTCTGCGAACCAGTCCAGCGACAAGTTACCACTTCGTTCCAGCGAGGAGAGTCACAGGTGAGAGTCTGCGAGACGTCAGTCCAGCGTGGAGTGTATCCATTTATATACGATTAAGTGACGTCATGAGTTATTCCAATAAACGTGAAATATTATCGCTGAGTTACAGTAAAATGACAAGTGTATAAGTGAAAGAAATAATGCAATAAACTTCATTTATAAATTGTTGGGTAGATAGCAAGGGTATTTGCAAGGGAACTTTATACGATCGTTTGTTAATATAAGAATAGTGGTTAAAAAGAGTTAAGTTCAATGGTTTCTTTTGTTAATATGTCTAAATTCTAATTTTCTATTTATCTACCTAGAATAAATTCCGAACGGTAATATATTTTGAACTCTGTCTTACGTGTGATTTGTTATTTACTCTTGACATTTAATCACTATTTCAAGTGTATTATTTTGATTTTTTATCTTTGTTCATTATGTTCTCTTTTTATGTCATACTTAATGTTATGATTATGAATTATGTCATGTACTTTGTTTTATTTGTTGTTATTGACATGTAATATTATTATCGTTTACTAATATTATCCTGATTATTATTGTGGTTGTAATTACTATATTAAATCATTAAATATTTTATGATTGTAATTTTTTTTTTTGATTGATTTGTCTGTAATTTTGAAGATTTTAACCAATAAACTGTAATTATATAAATACTCTAAATTTTTCGATCTCTCAATATCCTGATGTAGCAGCGGAAACGCGAAAATATGTTTATATGATTTTTTTCCCAATATTTTCACGAGTTGAACAGTTTATGAAAGTCCCGGGAGAACCTCGTAATAACCTGTATATATATAAAATACTGGATATTATAAAAAAAAAAAAAAAAAAAAAAAAAAAAAATAAGGTAAGGGCATTAAATTTATTTTCAACATAAATAAAAATGAAATTTGACAAATGTATTTCAAAACAATAAATTTTTCGGAAAGACATGAAACATTTCATATACCCCAGTGGAACAAATAGATAATTTTAAATGGATTTGATACCTCTTTTTAATAAAAAAAAATTCTTAGAAACATTGGGTTTTATCAGTCCTAACCAAAATAGTTGGAATTTAATATCTTCTTTTGTTTTTAAATTTACGTTTAATACCTCATAAATAACAGCTCACCAATATCACACAAAAACAATTAAAATTAGTAAATCTTACTAACCTCAAAAAGTTCTATTATTTTGATATGAGATCACTATTTGGGGTAATTAAGACCACTTAAAAAAAATAGTTATGCAAAATGGCTATCATTTTAGTTAGCTTGTTTTGGCTTGAAGTTGTTTAAATCAAATTTTTTTATAAATTAATGTCACAACCCTACGCGCGTGCGCCCTACCCTTTCCAATTAAATATTATTTGTTACTTCCACATAAGGGTTTAAAGATGTGATGGTATGGCATAGTAAAATAAATTTTCTTGTAATATAAGTTTATATAGATGCTACGATTTGCTGATGATATAGTAATTCTAGCCGAGAATAAAAAGGATTTAGAAGAAACAATGAACGGCATAGATGAAGTCCCACGCAAGAACTATCGCATGAAAATAAACAAGAACAAAACAAAAGTAATGAAATGTAGTAGAAATAACAAAGATGGACCACTGAATGTGAAAATAGGAGGAGAAAAGATTATGGAGGTAGAAGAATTTTGTTATTTGGGAAGTAGAATTACTAAAGATGGACGAAGCAGGAGCGATATAAAATGCCGAATAGCACAAGCTAAACGAGCCTTCAGTAAGAAATATAAGTTGTTTACATCAAAAATTAATTTAAATGTCAGGAAAAGATTTTTGAAAGTGTATGTTTGGAGTGTCGCTTTATATGGAAGTGAAACTTGGACAATCGGAGTATCTGAGAAGAAAAGGTTAGAAGCTTTTGAAATGTGGTGCTATAGGAGAATGTTAAAAATCAGATGGGTGGATAAAGTGACAAATGAGGAGGTATTGCGGCAAATCGATGAAGAAAGAAGCATTTTGAAAAATATAGTTAAAAGAAGAGACAGACTTATAGGCCACATACTAAGGCATCCTGGAATAGTCGCTTTAATTTTGGAAGGACAGGTAGAAGGGAAAAATTGTGTAGGCAGGCCACGTTTGGAATATGTAAAACAAATTGTTAGGGATGTAGGATGTAGAGGGTATACTGAAATGAAACGACTAGCACTAGATAGGGAATCTTGGAGAGCTGCAGCAAACCAGTCAAAGGACTGAAGACAAAAAAAAAAAAGTTTATATAATTTCTGAAAATTCATTTTTATATTGTTTGAATATAGATAAATAAATTTATGAAAAATGTAACAGGAGGAATTTTTTTCTATATTAAAATATTATTTATTATTTTTTTTTTTAGGATCAATAAGTAACATCGAAGACGCAGAGTTTCATTGTAACAAAACGCAAGTTAGAAAAGTTATATCTGGTGTTGTTGGTGCCGCATCTAGTGTAACTTCTATACAGGTGGCAAACCTGTTAAGGTTATTCAAGATACCACAAGTAAGTAAAAAAAAAAATCTGTATTTATTTAGTTATTTGCATATATATCTTTGTATTGAACACTTTGTATTATAAATTACATTAATATATATTGAAAGCGATTATATTTAAGAGGTTTTTTAAATTGAGTGCAAAAAATTGACAGATTGTGGTGGTGAAGTTGGGATTTTTTTTTAAATTTTATGTGCTATTTGTTTTCAGTAGTTTATGATAAATCATCACAGAACGCTACACGCCTCAGCAACATTTACAAATCATAAATATTTGTTATCGAAATATGGACTCAGTTAGAGCTACATATCGTGCAATTCGCGTTATTTATGGTGTGTAAAATTGTCATCAAAAGCAGAATTCATAATCTGGTTAAAAAATAAAAGAGGACTTTCTCTATTTAGTGTTGAAACACCTATTCCCATAATAAACGACTCAAGAATGAATCACAGGTCTTTCCACATCTTCAATTATTGATTCATCAATTCACATCTTTTCTCGTCTTCAATTCTCACATCTTCAAATCAAAAAACTTTACACATCTTCAATTTACTACAACCAATCATAAATTGACAGTGAAAACCTTATAGATTCTTCTATGAGTTTAAATCCGCTTGGTAAATGATTAAATATTTTTGGACCTAAGTATGAATAATAACATTTAAATAAGTCAATTCTTGGCCTAGGAAGCCAAGAATAACTCTTAAGAATAAGAATATTCTACTCGCTTGCCACAAAGGCCTCGTAATCAACGTGAAATATATATAAACTTTTGAGATGGGTTTTGGGGTCTGGAGGATGTGAAACGCCAAGATATTTCGAAATTTTCCGGAAGTCGAATCATGGTACCCATTTCAATAGGTAGCTTTCTTATAAATTCTACCTAATAAAAGTCAGACATCAAGACAAAGTAAAACACGAAACAAATAAAAAATTAGGCCAATAATAACACAATAAAACAAACTAAACAGAATAAAACAAACCTATCAAAACGCATAAGAGATCAACTCCAGTTTTCTGATTTGTATAAATTCTAACAAAATCAACCGCTAAATCAAAACGTATAATTTGCAACATTAAACCACAATAATCAGGAAAATGTATAACTAAAACCCAAAAAAAAACAAAAGCAAAACTAAAGATATCAAACCCTGAAACTAATGAAACAAATCAATGTACAAAAAAAAAAACCAAACGCAAATCAATAACCGGTACAATAACTAAAAATAGAAAAACAATAAACCAAAGCCGAAAACCATGATAAAAGAAAATACAATAACTCTAACCCTACAATAGCCCTTATATCGATCCTACCACTAAGACAATCCCGCGCACTTTTGTACGTTGGATATGCTTCTGATTTACAATCGTGGTTGGCCGGGTCTTTTTAGCGCGGAGACAGTTTGGGTAGGTAGGAGGGCTCCTATCCTTTTTTACCCGACAGTCTTTAACATAATGTCCCTCTTTGCTATAATGGGAATAAAGTTCTTTTTTTACACAATTTTGCCACGTATCCTAATCCGAGACACCGGAAACATCTGCTGAAATTTAAATAATACTTTGTTTTAAATGATTGGTAATGAATAAAGACCTACCCTTTTCCAAAAATATAATACGCACTGTCGCACTCAACTACAGGTGATTCAAAGTAACGTAAAATTAAAAAAATTAAATAACGTTAATGAAAAATTTTTTTTAGAAAATGAATTTTATTTCATGTAATTGTACAAATGTTGCCATTTTAGGATACATACTTTTTAGTTTATTTTTAAAGATCACATCTTGCAGGTGACCTCCTCTTCTACGTAAACACTCTTCGTTAAACTGTTCACGGTTTGACGTAACATCTCGACTGGAATTTCCGCAATCGCTTCTCAGATCTTTGCCTACGGTTCTTCCGTTGTCGCAGGTCTACTGTGGAAAACTTTGCTTTTAAGGTGATCCCACAAAAGTAATCGCAAGCTGAGAGATCAGGCGATCAGGCCATCTTATGTCACTATTTCGTGAAATGACACGTTGTCCAAACAATCGCGTACAGATGCCATTGATATTCGCGCAGTATGTGACGTTGCTCCGTCTTGTTGAAACCAGGCTGTGTTAAGAATAAGTGGAAATCTCTTTTGTTGTTCCACAACAAAGGTTTCAAGCACAGCTACGTAACGAGCCAACATCACTGTAATCGCAAGACCGTTGTCATCCTCAAAAAAATAAGGGCCTATAACACCGTAACATGACATAGCACACCACACGGTCACTTTCTGGCTGTGCAACGGATGCTGATGTAGGATTTTCTTGTGTGCCCAGTATCTGAAATTTTGCTCGTTAACAAATCCGCTGAGGTGGAAATGCGCTTCTTCTGACATCCACAGTTCGTGAACAAACTCTTCGTTATCATTTATCTTCTGAAGCATTACATTACAGAATTGTGCTCGCACAACTGCATCGTTCGGTTTCAGTTGCTGGACGATCTGAAACTTGTACGGATGGAATTGCAAGTCCTTCACTAACATTCTTCGAACACTTGAACTATGCGATTGTAAAGATGCTGAGAGATGACGGATTGACCGATGTGGGCTTCGTGTGACAACATCTTGTAAAGCTTGAACATTCTGTGGTGTACGGACGGTTCGCTCACGGCCTAGAGGTTTCTTTTTCATTGCCGAACCGGTTTTCTCAAAATTAGATGTTGTGTTTTAATTGCAGGTGCTGATGGAACACGGACGTGCCGTCCCAGATTAAAATGACGGGGAAATTCTCTACGAGCTCCCTTCATACTGTCATTGTTTTTGTAAAACGCTTTGATAGCAAATGCATGTTGCGCACCACTACAAGGATCCATGACAACTAAATGGCAAGTTAGGTTAGAGAAGCTGGCGCCACTTATCAAGTGGTACCAATCGCTCACGGCTACCAACACAACTTTCAAAATTTCCCGTTTCTGTGAATCACCCTATATAATGAACAACAATGCTGTCTCTACGCCCAGCACGAAATCCCACTTTGAACAAAGTGGCAAAGTCCTTCATTGAATAATCCATGTTTTGTACTCTAACCGCATCGACGAACCCTTCTTCTCCGTTGTCAACGGTACGTGACAACGATATACTATCATTCTTGGCCTCAGGGTTTTCATTGCAACAGTAGTGATATTTGTTTATAGCCTCATTTCTTCTATTCTACGCTGCGTCTCGCTGTCATTGGCTACAATTCGTACTCTCTTCGGGTTATCCTGAATAGTGACAATCCTTAATCCCTTCTTTTTAGCCTCCTGATTTTTCATCACCACACTCTTAAAGGATGACAAAGTAACTCCCTCAGACTTATCAATAAGCATAGCCTCTGTTTTCGACGCTTTCACAACCTCAAAGGCTAGTTTGTTAGTCGCAACGAATCGGATTGCTGTCGTTCACCTATGCTCGCCCTTAAGCTTTCAATATATCCTTGCACCCTATCGACTCGCTTGACTGTTAGCAAATGCAAGATAGGCAGCCTCCAAACCCGAGACAAACGTACGCCGCATTCTTTTCTCTAACATTATATGTTCCCGTCATTAATATTATTTTGGATGGCATTCAACAGGATCTAAATTGATCTTTCAGTAATTCTAACAACGAAATATTCGCCATATTCTCGAAAAATTCAGCCTGAAACACGTAGTTGTAGATAGACGAGACCAACATGATTTTTACGCCACGAGAATAATGTTTAATTGACTCAGACGACTGTATCGGTTCCCACAATTTCCCCTTGTCTGTTTGTTAAATATATCAACAAGCAGTTCTTTAATGAAATTATTCCAGTTGATTACTGTTTTCTGATACATACCCAATTCACATCGACACCAAGCAACCCTTGATAATTCGAAGTTATATGGAAAACGTATAATGTTCCTGACTCTGAGGTTCGATTTTTTCAGCCACGTATATTGACGACTTGGAACAGCATACAATACTGTTAATTTAGTAAAGATGCATAGCGTATCCAAGGTGATGTCCAGTTTTTCGGTAGAATGTCATGTAGTTATAGGAACTCAATGGTATTTTTTGTTAGCCGGAAAATTCTAAAACTTTATGTTAAATTTCGATAGGGAAATGAAACTGTTTTTACGGTAAACGGGCAGTAAAAACTCTAGTACTGGATATAATACACTAGATACAGTACAGTAACCCACCGGGTTGGTCTAGTGGTTAACGCGTTTTCCCAAATCAGCTGATTTGGAAGTCGAGAGTTACAGCGTTCAAGTCCTAGTAAAGCCAGTTATTTTCACACGGATTTGAATACTAGATCGTCGATATCGGTGTTCTTTGGTGGTTGGGTTTCAATTAACCACACATCTCAGGAATGGTCGAAGACTACACTTCATTTATACTCATACATATCATCCTCTGAAGAATTATCTAAACGGTAGTTACCGGAGGCTAAACAGGAAAAAGAAAGGTACAGTACATTGTTGAATTTTTAACATTGTGATTAGAAACTTCTATCTTATTCTTTTTGTTCTAGCCATTTAATCTTTAAATATGATTCCTATATTGTTAAAGAGAAATAATTGAGTATTTAAACAAATTGTGCTGGTAGTCGATAAAAATACTCAATTTATTTTCTGATACAGGTTTTGTTTCTAATAAATTGATTTTTTTTTACTTCCTTGTACGAAGTAAAAGAAGTATTGTGATAGCGAAAAATTTCGGTTTTAAGATTTTAACGGAAATATCCAATTTTATCTGCACTTGATAAAATTGCCTTTGAAATGTGGATTTGGAAGAGAATGGAAAAGATCAGATGGACCGAGAGAACTCGGAAAGGAAAGGTGCTTTGTAGAGTAGAAGAAGACAGGGGGATTATTGAAACAATAAAAATAAGAAAATACAGTTGATTGGGAACTGGCTGAGACGTGACTGCCTGTTGGTAACGGCATTGGAAGAATTTGTAACGGGAAGGAAAGCAAGAGGTCGGACAAGAATGAAAATGATAGAAAATATAAAAAGGGGAGGAAGTTACTATAAAATGAAACCGATGGAACAGAATGGAGAGCGGCCATGTGAAAACCTGCCTTTGGGCAGAACACTTATTATTATATATCAAATTTGACTACTTTCGGCGTGATGTGCCTTACATACGTACGTATGTATCTCGCGTAACTCAAAAACGATTATACCTAGGATGTTGAAATTTTTGAATTAGGACTATTATAACATGTAGTTGTGCATCTTTTCTTTTTTAATGCAATCGACTGGATCAAAAGCGTCCAACAAAACAGAAAATCCAAAATATTCGAACTTTGGACCTTTTCTTAATTGCAGTAATAAGCCCTCATTGAGATCTGTCAACGATGTATCATAATTGGTACTTATTTTCATTGGTTCCAGAGTTATAGTCAAATAAAAGTTTAATTAATGAAATATTTGGATCTTATAAGGGGATAGCACATTGTCCAAATCCGACTTCATCTACTTTTTTATTTTTTTTATTTTAAATATATTGATTTATTAATAATTGTTAATCTCTAATTGTAAAAATTCTTTTACAACATATAATAAATTCAGTAATAACAAAAAATAAAAATGTGAGAAGTTATTAATGAAATCAAATTTTAAGTACTTTCATTTTTTTTTAAAAAATGTGTATTTGTAATTTAATAGGCGTATAAGGAAGTCGTATGATGTCTACATCAGATTTTTTATTTTTAATGAATTTAATGACAATTCAGTTTTGTTTTAAAACACAGAAGACTTATCTCCTGTTTTCCTATGGTAATTTATTTTTTATAAAGAAAACTTAAATTGAAAATACTGTTTAAAATCTCATACATTAAGACGGAAAATAAGTTATTTATTAAAAAAAAAATCAAGTAATTATTTTATTTCAAAGAAAAATTCTGGTAAGATAATAATAAGTATGAGATATTTTTCTGTATTTGAGGAAAGACCGAAGGTAACATTAAATACTCTTGTACCTTGGGAATTCCTGTAATATCGATTGTCAGAGACGCCCATACATCTTTTACAAGATGTATACATCCCCACCAAATCACCACCAATCATCATCGTAAGAATACATAAGATTTCAAAATATTCAATCTCTTTTCAAGAGTTACGTAATAAATATTTGTTTTTTAAAACAGATTTAAATTTCTATTCATATATCAGAATATTAAAATAAATTTAAAATCATTATTTTTTTTTAAATTTCTAATTAGTATTTTTTATTATGATTTTTTTTTTTTATTCCTTATTTGATATTTTAAAATCGTTATTTAAGTTTATACCCTGTAATATAATATTTACAACTTGTAACATTCAGTATAAGCCTTCAAGCTGTAACAATTACACTACGCTAGTGTAAATTCTTTGTTTAAATTTCATGAACAAAAGAATGGTTTTTTTTTTAGAAAAACTTAATTATCAAAAGCAGGAAGCTTTATTTAATAAAATTTAGTTTACGTTAAGCTATAAAATAAAGGCTTAAATAAAACATATTTATTTTTAATTAAACAGAAAAAATCTAAACCACTTTCTTTAATTAAAGATTTCTTGTTCACGTTTTAAAACTCTTCCATCTGAAATAAAACAATATGTATGTAGTTTTAACATAGCACATATGTTTAAATTTAACTTATATTTCTTAATTAAAATATTTTTCTCTGATTTTTACACATTTAAAATTGGTTTTTGTGAAATATTTATTTATACAGGAACGATAAGATTATACACAATAGCAGTTACTAGTATATAGGATATTCAACTTTTTCATCATTTAGTTTAGTCCAGTGATTCCCAAACTGTGCGCCGCGGCGCTCCGGGGAGCCACGAAATATTCATAATTAATTGAACCAAGACATTAATAATTATTAATTTAATGTTAATAAAAGTAAAGAAAATAACGAAGACTCAAATTTTTTATTTGTTTTTAACCCTTACTTACGAGTAGTTGTACTTTTACTTACGGTAGGGCGCCATGGTAAAATTTTAATTAAAAAGGACGCCGCGACACGGAAAAGTTTAGAAATCACTTCTCTATGATAGTTAACATCAACTGAGAGTCATAAGATTGGTTAAATTATGAAATAGTTCATATTTTATGAATATAATATGTTTTTTCATTCTGTTACCTGGTAAGGTCCGAATATTTTTTGGTTACATCTTCAATAAACTATCGAAAAAATCAAATGCATAGAATTTTTTTTATCGATAATTTGTAAATCGATAAAAAAATAATTATACTGTATAATACTATTTTATTACTGATTATTTAATGAACAAAACAGTCAGATTTAGATAATTTTCTATCTAACACACGATTTTAAACCAAAACTTAAATATACGAGGTGTGATAAAAAAATACGGTGAATAATTTTTTATTAAAAAAAGTAATAAGATTACATAGAATTCGATTTAATCTCCTTCAAAGTACTGTCCTTGGCTAGCAATGCACTTATCCCAACGTTGACTCCATGACGAGGCATTTCTGGAAGGCGTCTTTCGGAAGGGCTGCTCGGTCGTGGCCCTCTCAATAACAGCAATGGTGTTTTCCCTTAAGCACAGTTTTAATTTTTGGGAAGAGCCAAAAGTCGCATGGTGCTAAATCCGGTGAGTATGGTGGATGTCGACAAACAGGAACACTTTTTTCGGCCAAAAACTCGCGAATGAGAAGCGAGGTGTGACACGGAGCGTTGTCGTGGTGAAGAAGGAAGCCATTGGTCCATTTTTCTGGTCGCTTTCTTCGTACGTCGTTAAAAAATAAAATGCTTTGAACG
Source organism: Lycorma delicatula (assembly GCF_047948215.1). Taxonomy (NCBI): domain Eukaryota; kingdom Metazoa; phylum Arthropoda; class Insecta; order Hemiptera; family Fulgoridae; genus Lycorma; species Lycorma delicatula. The sequence continues at coordinate 34,184,663 of NC_134467.1, read as the reverse complement.
GATCCGTACGAGATGTTAAGGTCTTCCGATAGCTCTCGAATAGTCATTCGCCTGTTTGAACGAACCATTGTTTCCACTTTTTGCACATTTTCAACTGTTTTTGAGGTTACTGGACGTCCCGCACGCTGCTCGTCTTCACCAGACTCATTTCCGTTTTTAAATCGGTCATACCACTTGTACACAGTCTTCTAAGTTACCCCCATTATCGCCGTACACCGATTCTAACATTTCGTGAGCTTCTTTGGCACTCTTTTGCAACTTAAAACAAAACTTAATGTTAATGCGTTGTTCAAAATTCATGTTGCGCGACAGACACGATAAATACAACCTCACTCTAGCGGCTCTGGCAGCTGACTGGCAAGCTCGAACGTGTTACAAGTTGTCCCTGCCTGTCTCAGTTGATCACCTTATTGGACAAATTACAGCATATGGATGTAGCGTCGGCAGTTGCCGCTATAAAAATTCATTCACTATATTTTTTGATCACACCTCGTATGTTAAGAATTTTACTTATTTGAAGAAACTACGTCAATATATTCATGTTACAAAATGTTGTAGAGAAAACTAGGGTTATAGTTGTGTAACATCTCTGATGTTAAAAACCATTACATTTCTGGCATTTCTTTTTACTTTTTTTAGAATGTAAATATAAATCTACTAATTTTCCAGGGCTGATAGATCCATAACTGTTTTCAGATAGGTCAAATTACTAAAAGGTTTGTCCATATTATGAATAAAAGTGGATTTATTTGTCGCCAATTCATTCACGATGATTCATTATGAAGGCAGCATTTGATAACATTTCAACTGCAATATTTAGCCTGATAAGATCAATGATTTCATCCTGACTCCCGTAGGAGAAGACACCCTCTTTGGGACGATTCTGGTTACCACAACACTCCCTCCATTCCTAGTCCTTATGGGCTTTACCGGACGTAGTCTTATAGACCATCTAAACTTTATAAACCAACAGTCATCAGTTTGGCCTCTGTCAGGATATCACCGATGCAAATACCCCAACAGATATTTCCTTTAATGATTTTACACAACTTAGTTAGGCTTCTTCCAAACACGACCGTATCTTACAAACGTCAAATTAACTGATTCGCGGAAGCGTGATCCCCACATCTTCCTCTAACACCTAAGCTATATCAGTGACAAATTCATTATTTAGATGTCTGGAATTGACGGAAAATTTAATATCACAAATATCTAGAAATTAATTAATGCCTCCTGTAATTCAGATAATTTAACTTTATCAAAAGAGTAATAAAAATATGAAGACTGAAATTAAGGCAATAAATTAATGTGCTATTTTCTGCTGTAATAAAACAATATATTATGTACGAGTATATTGTTTCAAGTTACAAACGAAAGGATATATTTTGTAACTATAATATTGAAAAAAATCTACATAAAACCATAAAGAAGAATAGATAAACTTGAAATGATTTTTCAAAAAGTGGTAGAAAATATAGGTCTGAGAAACGGTTTTAACATCAGGAACTGAAAAAAAAAACTAGTTTATGTATTTTTTAAAACAGTATAAAACTTAGAAAAAAATAAAAAATTAATAAAAGCCAATTTCCACGGCTGTAGGTAGAGTTTTGGTAATTTTTTTAGCGGAGGTTCCGGGTTCAATTCTCAGTTAGGCATGTACATATCTTCATCTGCAATCAAACCAAGTTAATGCCACAGCAGTTTATGCCCGTTCTTTCATAAAAAGAAATTAAATTGATAGTGGGTTTATAAAGAATAGCAACCAAAAATAAATTTTTTCCCATTGAAAATAGAAATATGAAATTTAGAAAATGCTTCTATCTAAAAATACTATTTTTTCATCGTTAAGAGAACAACACAACCTAACCATCGATAGGAACTCTATCGGAAAAAATACAAAACGTTTAAATGGAAAGTTTAGGATTGTGACAGATTATTTAAAACAATTTTTTTTTTTTTTAATTTACCAAAAATTCTTTAAACTAGCCTAATAAAAATGATGGCCATTTCATTTTCTTTACTACTGTACCTTAGAATAAGTATACAACAGATAATGTGTTAAATAGCAGTTCAAATTGAGTAAAACAAGTTAATAATTAGTCATAACCATGACTTTAAGGTATTACTTCATAGGATGAGATGAATGAAATTTTTTTAGGGTGTGAAAATGTCGGGATTTGAACCGGGGACCTCCGGTTGAAAGGTCCAGACGCTAATTTTCATAAAACACGTTTAGAATCTTCTTTAAAAGGTCTGTAACGTTCAGTAGAATCGGTGAGTAATACTAAATCAAAATCGTATATCTCTTCGTGGAACACTGTGTGTACGTGTGCGTGTGAGTGAGCGCGCGTGTGTATAACAGAACATGTGGTGATAAACGATTCATACCCAACGCCCAGAAAAGAAAAAAATACTACTGAAAATAAATTGATGAAAATTTGTATACACGTTCTTCTTACGGTAAAAGTGCATACTTAGATAGAATTCTTTGAAATTCTGAGTCTAAAGGGTTAAAATGGGGAACAATGAAATTTTATATTTTTATATTTTCTCGTGTAACAAATGAAAACCACCGGGTTGGTCTAGTGGTTAACGCGTCTTCCCAAATCACCTGATTCGGAAATCGAAAGTTCCAGCGTTCAAGTCCTAATAAAGGCAATTACTTTTATATGGATTTGAATACTAGATTGTGGATACACGTGTTCTTTGGTGGTTAGGTTTCAATTAACAACACATCTCTGGAACGGTCAAACTGAGACTGTACAAGAGAATAACTTAATTTACGCTCATACATATCATTCTTATTCATCTATGAAGTAATACCTCAACGGTAATTCCCGGAGACTAAACAGGAAAAAGAAATGGTAACAAATGAAGATATAAAATTGATTTTTGTGGGTATCATAGTAATATCTAAAAATTAATTCCTTGGTTTTCTAAAATTCGATTTTAAACGGGTTGAACAAAAGTATTGTATTTTGAACATTGATTGCAAATTTTTCCTATTACCGATTGTAATAAACGATATATTCAGTGAATCTGGGCTTACAAATACTCTTGAGATAAATATGTAAAAACTACTTTTCGGTTTTTGAATTTTGAGATTTTAAGGAGGCGTAGTGGCTCAACAAAAAAGCAACTTTTACTGTATGTGCGATGCGTTTGGTTGCACCTGCCTCCAGTTACTTGCCAAAAACATGAAATAAAAAAAAAAATCGTGACGGGAAACATAGGTAACACACATACACACACACACACACACACGCACACACACATATATATATATCACTGACCTCCGCGATGGAGTGACAGCGTGTTGTCTTTTTGTACGGAAGGTTCTGGTTATTTCAAATCTCGGTAAAGATAAACATTTTTCATTCGTTAAAAAATTCACTTATCTTCATGACAAGAAAAAGGCTGTAATTGAACACTCAGATTTTTAAGAATAAATAAAGTAAAATAAAAGTAAATAATAATAATTTCTTAAACAGGGTGTCCAACGAAGTAACTTTCAGGAATTGTTCTACTGTTGAAAATAACGAAAAAAAATCATTTAAACATAGGTCTGGAAGCGCTTTGTTTTCAAGTTTTACGGCTAGTGAAAGATTTCGTCCAGATTTCAGCTCTTATATTAAAAAGAAGTTTTACTTAATTTTTGGTGCCTAAATTAAGGAGTAAAGTTGGAGTTATATGAGTTTCTAGCTATTGTAATGGGTATCATTATTCGACTTCCGGAAAATTTCGTCATACCTTCGCGTTTTCCATCCCCCAGACCCCAAAAATACTGTCACCCCAAAAGTTTATATATATATAAATTTCACTTTCGTCTTTTTTGTGGACAAGATAACTACTTAATTTTGTACCAATCACTTACAAATTGGTTCTTAAAAATAACTCGTCGAGTTAATTAACGGCCAAAATCGTACCATAGGGGTGGAAATAGTGGGGATATTTCGAAAAAAAAATATATCGCTATAACTTTATTATCAAATTCGTTTCCCACTATTCACTGGATAAGGACCTACAACTTATGTAAGTAAAATTTTTTGAACCTACCATTGACCTAGGGATGGAAAAAATGGGGTTTTGAAGACAAAAAAATCATACCTCCCCTCTAATAAGCACAGTATCGAATTGGTTTAAAGTGGTCGTTATTCCTCTAAACATTACCTATAGCTTTTGTCTGCAACAGTTTTTGATATGACCAACTCTTACGGCAAGGGATGACCAAAATATTGCTGGAAATGTAAGAAGATAGGGCTTGTCATATGCAAAACTGGACCAACCCGGAGGTATTGTGGATCAATTTCAAATTGTTCCTTAAAAATAACCTGTCCCAAAATCTCGGTCGGGTTCGTCCAACAGCCAAAATCGAACTATAATGGTGGAAATGAGAAGGGTTTTCTAAAAAAAAAAACAAAATATCGCTATAACTATCCTATTAAGTAAAATATCGAATTCGTTTAATGTTCCTACTATTCTTTGGATAAGGGGCTAAAACTTATAAGTGAAGTTTTTTAATATCCCCAACCATTCGCCCAGGGAATGAAAAAAATTGGATTTCGAAGACAAAAAAATTCTTACCTGCCTTAATCGGCACAGTATCGAATCGATTTAAAGTGGGGTTCTTTCTTTTTCCTGTTTAGCCTCCGGTAACTGCTGTTTTAGATAATTCTTCAGAGGATGATATGTATGAGTGTAAATGAAGTGTAGTCTTGTACATTCTTAGTTCGACCATTCCTGAGATGTGTGGTTAATTTAAACCCAACCACCAAAGAACACCGGTATCCACGATCTAGTATTCAAATCCGTGTAAAAATAAAAAAACGCTGGAACTCTCGACTTCCAAATCACCTGATTTGGGAAGACGAGTTCACCACTAGACCAACCCGGTGGGTTAAAGTGGGGTTGTTGGTTTTAAACATTACCTAAAAGCTTTGTGAGAAACAATTTTTGATATGACCAACCCTTCCGGCAACGGATGACCAAAATATTGCTGGAAATGTAAGAAGATAGGGCTTGTCATATGCAAAACATGTGAAACTTTTTTCACATGCAATCATTGTCATATTGAGTAAAATTGAATTTTTTCTTAATTTTAAGGTGGAAATCTTTTTTATCCCCTACTTAGGACCGGTGAAATTTACCTCAGCCTTCCGGCGCATCGAAAGGGATTTTTTTTAGTTTGTTTTGCGTCAATAAATACCGATTATTAAAAGTTTTTTTGACTGTATTTAGATTAATTTCTCGGAATTAAATTTTCTACTATTTATTTTTGTTGTTATTAATTCTTCCTCATTTATTAGACATTTGACAAACCTATTAAACCACAAACCTAAAATACTTGTTTTTCGAAACTGAATTTTTTTTTTTATGTCGGATATCATAAAAACTACTGAAGTTACAGTTCTGGAGCCTATTTTACCGTATTTATAAGCTCAAATTACATAAAATCCACCAATTTTGCTTTAAATTATTTTCGATTGACAAAAATACAACATAGTTAAAAAAGAAAACGAAAAAAAAAACATTTTGATTGTTATTTGCCTTATTAAGACTGGAAATAGAAGAATAATATAATATGTTCTCTCTTTTAGGATAAAATATTATGATAGTTCTTTGTAATCCTATCCCGTCTGTCGAACGTCATTAACCTACGATTTATATCACGTTTATTGCTACACGTATATAAAACTGTATTAATAAAATTTATTACTGAAGTTCAAGCTCATTCCTGTTTCCTTAAGTCCTCACCAGATGTCGGTGCAATTACTACTTAGATCGTTTTACTATGTTCAGCGTAAGAGCTATTCTAACTGTTGTTTGTAGTGAGATTTTACTGCAGTGTGTGCGATTCTGTTAGTACATTAATGTAGCGGGTGACTCAGTTTTTTAGTCCTTACCAGTATTTATAATATTTTATAGTCATTTCTTTCTTTTTCCTGTTTAGCCTCCTGGAATTACCGTTCAGGTATTATTTCAGAGGATGAATGAGGATGAGGGTAAATGAAGTCTTGTAGTGTCAGTTTGACCATTCCTAAGATGTGTGGTTAATTGAAACCCAACCACCAAAAAACAGCGGTATATACGATCTAGTATTCAAATACGTATAAAAGTAACTGCCTTTTCTAGGAACGCTGGAATTCTGGACTTCCAAATCAGCTGATTGGGGACGATGCGTTCACCACTAGACCAACCCGGAGGGTTAATACGTTATAGTCTTAGCAGTATTTTTGCCAACAGTGATAGGTGTCGTGCAATTAATTCTTAAACAACTCGATTTAGTCAGCGCCAAATCAAAATATCAAATGACAACGAATCTTACTTACATTATTTATTTATTTGTACGCATAACATTCATGACAGTCAGTCTATTAACGCCACCGAAAATTGATTTCGAAGTTGAGAGTTCTAAGGTTAAAATCCTAGTGTAGGCAGTTACTTTTGTACGGATTTGAATACTACATTGTGGATAACGGTGTAATTTTGTGGTTGGGTTTCAATTAACTGCACATCTCAGGAGTGGTTGACCTGAGACTGTACAAGACTTCACTTCATTTAGTTCATTCATATCATCCTCATTTATCCGTCGATATAATACCTTACGATGGTTCCGGAGGTTAAACAGATAAAGGTAGTGTAATCTATTAACGCCACGCGAATTGTTTGCAACACAATAACTATTAAAATGAGTGAATTATAGCAAGCATGTTCATATTTTGATTACATTACAGTTCTGCACGACCGTAGAAGGGGGGCTAAGAGGGCTATAGCCCCCGCCGAAATTGTCGGGCAATGGAGGCTGAAGCCTCAATCGCCCGAAAATAATTAGGCATTATCGTTCAGAGGTTAAATCAACTCAGGGGTTTAAATAAGGTGGTTGCAAAAAAATCCATTTTTAGCATTTTATATTTTCGTTATATATAACATATCAAAAGTATTTTCACAAAATTTGAGATAAAACGGTACTTAACCATCTCTCTAGTCATTAATTCCCTCCTATATACCTTTCTTTTGTTTTTTTCCTGTTTAGGGAATCACCATCAGTTATTACTTCAGAGTATGAGTGTAAATGAAGTATAGTCTTGTACAGTCTCAGGTTGACCGTTCCTGAGATGTGTGGTTAATTGAAACCCAACCACCAAAGAATACCGGTATCCACGATCTAGTAATCAAATCCGTATAAAATTAACTGCTTTTACTGGGATTTGAACTTGGAACTCTCGACTTCGAAATCAGCTGATTTGCGAAGACGCGTTCACCAGTAGACCAACCCGGTGGGTCCTCTTATATACCTTAACCCTTCGTTACTCGACGAGTCAATACCGTGCTTACTATTACGTAATGCTAATAAAAGTAATTAATTACTGGGAATTTCCCACAAGCCAGAAATTTAACACTTGCTTATCACATTCCAAATACCTATGCAGCTAGACGGCGTTCCAAGAATCTTCGAAATATTTTCTAGTTCTTTTGCTAGGTTCAACCAGTCTTGAAACGCGGATGAATTAATTATCTTAGCGATGTATTATGATAATAAGTTTTCTGTCCTGTGTAAATTTGTCCTCTAAGCTGAGTATATTATTTGGTGCGAAGAGATGACGTCATTAAATTTAAAATGTCATCTAGAAATAATTGAAGTACTGTATCGCTGAATATCCATAACCTCTGGTTTGTTTTAGCGACTCTTCCGGTAACAAGTTGTACTAATGAACGATCGTTATCCACAATGAAGAGTAAAAAAGATTGCGTGTAACAATTAGCAGGATGGAAGATTATGTTCGTTAGTTTCTTTTTTAATGCATAGAGATATTACTGTTAATCGTAATGAATTTTAGATATTATGTGAGAAAGAAAAATCGACGACTAGCTTTCTAATTATTGATAACTTTTTTAAGCGTAAAATATAAATGTGAATTATGAAAAAAGTTATATACCGATTGATTCTTATTGGCGTAATAAATGTTGTATTAAATCTAAGCATAACTTTTGTATTTTTCAAACGCAATAATGTATAAAAAACCGTTTCAATAAAAAATATTTTCATTATTATTATTATTTCATCATCAGCCGCCCCGAAAAAACTCCTAGCTACGTGCCTGCCGTACTGTAATATGAATGTCTGATTTTTATTTTTAAAATGACATCAGTACAAAGCAGTTAATCGAGTGATGTACTTTTATTGTCACGTAGTAATGATTCTTCATGGTATCATAATTCCACATCGGTATGATCTTACTGTGAATGTGGTTGAATTGTAAATTAATTAAATTGTAAATTGGCAATTTGATTCAAGTAATTCTGAAAGATATTACCGCTCTTGAGCTTACGTAATAAATATTTGTGTTCATTTATGTAAGAATTCATTGTTTCAAATATTATTTCTCAGTTACAGATTTTATTAATTTTTATTTAATTATTTTGAAGATTTATTTATTTGCACATTTTACTTCCTTATTAAAATTAGGGTTCAAATACAGAAATAGAAGAACAATTGCTAACATGTACAGGAACCAAACAGCAACAGTAATAATCGAAGAAGATAAGAAAGAAGCCGTAATAAGAAAGAGAGTCCGACAAGGATGTTCCCAATCTCCGTTACATTTTAATCTTTACACGGAACTAGCAGTTAATGATGTTAAAGAACAATTTAGATTCGGAGTAACAGTACAAGGTGAAAAGATAAAGACGCTACGATTTGCTGATGATATAGTAATTCTAGCCGAGAGTAAAAAAGATTTAGAAGAAGCAATGAACGGCATAGATGAAGTCCTACGCAAGAACTATCGCAGGAAAATAAACAAGAACAAAACAAAAGTAATGAAATGTAGTAGAAATAACAAAGATGGACCACTGAATGTGAAAATAGGAGGAGAAAAGATTATGGAGGTAGAAGAATTTTGTTATTTGGGAAGTAGAATTCAGGAGCGATATAGAATGCCGAGTAGCACAAGCGAAACGAGCCTTCAGTAAGAAATATAATTTGTTTACATCAAAAATTAATTTAAATGTCAGGAAAAGATTTTTGAAAGTGTATGTTTGGAGTGTCGCTTTATATGGAAGTGAAACTTGGATCATCGGAGTATCTGAGAAGAAAAGATTAGAAGCTTTTGAAATGCGGTGCTATAGGAGAATGTTAAAAATCAGACGGGTGGATAAAGTAACAAATGAAGAGGTGTTGCAGCAAATAGATGAAGAAAGAAGCATTTGGAAAAATATATCTAAAAGAAGAGACAGACTTATGGGCCACATACTAAGGCATCCTGGAATAGTCGCTTTGTTATTGGAAGGACAGGTAGAAGGAAAAAATTGTGTAGGGAGGCCACGTTTGGAATATGTAAAACAAATTGTTAGGGATGTAGGGTGTAGAGGGTATATTGAAATGAAACGGCTAGCACTAGATAGGGAATCTTGGAGAGCTGCATCAAACCAGTCAAATGACTGAAGACAAAAAAAAACAACTTCCTTATACGGTATTGTGATCGCGAAAAATTTCGGTTTTTAGATTTCAAGGAAAATATCCATTTCGACCATCCCTGAATACATTTTGATTTGTTTCGGCGTGTCGTCTATATATACGTATGTATGTACGTATATACGTTCATATGTATCTCACGTAACTCAAAAACTATTAGCCGTAGGATGTTGAAATTTTGGATTTAGGACTGTTTTAACATCTAGTTTGCACTCCTTTTTTTTTATTGCAATCTACTTGACCAAAAATGTCCAAAAAAGCCCAATATTCAAAAAAATTGAATTTTCTTAACTGCAGTAATAAGTCCTCATTGAGAACTTTTCAACGATATATCATAAGTGTTACTTATTTTTATTGGTTCCAGAGTTATAGCCAATTGAAATTTTAATTAACAAAATATTTGGATCTTACAAGAGGAAGGAACTCAACTTCTTCCCTTTTTTTCACTTTTTTTTAATTGAAATATATTGATTTATTAATAATAATCACTAATTTTAAAAAAATTACAATAAATTATATTTAAAAAATAACAACAAAAAAAAAAGAAAAATATCAGAAATAATATTTTAATGAAATAAAATTATATGTACATTTCATTTTTTAAAAATGTGTATATGTAATTTAATAGGCGTACAAGGAATTCATGTAGTAACCAAATCACATTTTTTATTTTTTACATTAAAAAAAAAAGGATTTTTAAATATTTTTCCCGAAATGCTAGCGTAATTTTCTGCCCAAAATCCGCACAAAATAAATGGCCCCATTTATTTTGTGCGGCCCTTCTCTTCTGCCCAGAAGTGCATATCTTCTCTCCTGCCCAGGAGAGAAGATAACGGAGGAAAACCAATATTACTTTGTGTAACCAAAAATTGTCTCGTGATTGATAAAATTAACATTTTCTTACATTCCCAGGTAAAACGATATATGCCGCTATAGCTGTAACGAGAAAGTATAAAAGACATTTTAAAATATAAATTTAAAAAAAATTGTTTTGTGCTTAAGGAGACATTTAAAAAAAAAATTAACCAAAAAAGATAGATTTAAATAAATTGTAAATAATCTCAAAAAATTTATTTAATTTCTCCAAAAACGAAAAAAACAATTTTTGACAGACTAAAGTTTGTGCGATGTACGACGTACATTTATTGGCCTGTACTTGATTTTAACTTGGACTCCGTTAATAGATTTAATTCATTGAAACTTAGACAGTTACTGCCTGAGTAAGGTGGAAAATGTATTAAATTATTTGCAAAAGTTTTAAAAGAGGTAGGGGATATTCTGGCCGAAATGAAATTAAAATTTTTGTTGAGGCATTTTAATAAAAGATTTTTCTTAAAAAGTGTTGAAGGTTTTTTTTTTCAAGGTCACAAAAATTACCAAATAATTTTATTTAATAATATTCACCCTCACTTCAAAAATGAATTTATTTATTTATTTATTTTTTTTCAATTGTATCTTGCTCCAGAAAAGGAGTTAATGAAAGTTTTTTTTATATCTGTATTTTCTACATCAATAGGACTTTAATAAACTACAAAAATCTTAAGCCCATCCCATTCCGGTGATTTGTGGTAGCATAAATACTTTAATTAAACTTTTTTTTTATTATTTAAATCCGTCTCGATATTTACCCATTTTTCACATTTAAAATGCAAAAATCTTATTTTTCGGTAATACTTAATCTTTAGTATTTGTTAAAAAAAAAAAATGAACAAAAATTACAACTTTAATTAGAATTATATTTGTAACTTTGTATTTTTTAAACAGTTTACCGACTTTTAAAAGAAAAGTATGGTATTACTTTTTGTCGCACGGTGGGATGTGGTGGTGAAAATGAATTTTCGTTACACTTTGAGATATGACGAGTATGTATAAAACGCAACCTAACCTTATATTGCTTACGTAAATGTAAATGTAATTTTTATTATTACCATCCATTACCTTACATTTAGAGTAAATGTTGGAAGTGGCCGCCATCTTCTTGAATACAAGCTTCAATTCTTTTTACAGCGTTTCTTGCAACTTTTTTCAAAGTTTGTGGCTGGATATTTAATATAGCTTGTTCAATATTGACTTTTAATTGTTCAAGTGTTCGTGGTTTGTTGCTGTAGGCTTTTTCTTTGAAGTAACCCCGTAGAAAAAAATCCGCCGCAGTCAAATCTGGAGATCTTGGTGGCCACAAGCCTCGACCGATAACACGATTACCAAAGAATTCCTTGACGAAATCAGAAGTTGAACCCGCGTAGTGCGATGTAGCACCGTCATGTTGTAGCCAACAGTGTCTGTCTTCCACTTCCAAGAGTGCGATGAACTGAAATAAAATATCCTGATATCGTTCTGCAATAATAGTGTACTCAACAAAAAATAGGACCGATTATTTTTTCCCGCGATATCGCGAACCACACGCCCAACTTCTGCAGGTGTAATTGTTTTTCGTGATAAACGCGGGGATTTTCAGCGCTCCAAATTCTACTGTTTTGGCTGTTTACGTAGCCATCCAAATGAAACCGTGCTTCATCTGTGAAAAATAACGAATCCATAACTTCCCTCACGCAGAAATCTACGGAACCATTGACAATATTTTTCTTTGTCGGGCTTAAGAAGTTGATGAACCGTTTGAATGCGATAAGGTCGTAATTGTAATTGTTTGGTCGCCCGATGAACAGTCGATTTAAACAAATTAATTTCAGAAGAAAAACATCTGATCGATTTATTTGGCGAGGCGAGTAATCTGTCTTTGATTTCAGCGACTGTATCTGTATTCAATACTGACGCAGATCTTTTGTGTTCCTTGTTATTAACAGAACCGGTCACTCTAAATTTTGTGACTAATCTTAATACTGATGTTTTGTTAGGAGCTGGTTTATCAGGGTACTTATGGTGAAACAAATCTTGCACTGCAACCACTGATTTCGTACTGAATTACGACTCAACAATGAAAACACGTTCATCTTGCGAAATCACCATCTTGTCTCTAGCAATACACTGAAGGTTATGATTGCATTGTTGTTACTATCGGTAGTGTTCTATTGCGTCGCCGCGATGTTCAGATGTTGGACGAGTCCATTTCAGTAACGAGTAGGGGAGTAGCTTGACTTTTGAAATTTCATGGATGAGTGATTGATGGGTTGCGTTTTATATGAGACACCCTGTATATATATATATATATATATATATATATATACAGATTGATTCAGGAGGATGGGGCAATACTTTGACAACTCATTCTAGAGGCTAGAATTAATAGTCGACATTAACATGTTATAGTCGATGTTAATAAAAGTCGACATGTTTAAAATTTTATTTCTGTTTTGTTGACATTATTTACATCAATCTTCTTATAATTAAATTCTCTACAATTTATGTTTAAAAAATGTATGATTTATTGCAAATTTAATAACGTTATTGTACGTCAAACGTAAAAAAATGTGTTTTTTGACCCTATTTTTGGCGTTTTACATGGGATATCTTAGAAACTAAGATAGATACGTTCTGGGACTTATTTTTTCAATTTCCCAGCTCAAAAACCATAAGAAGCAATTGTATTTGCTCCTTAATTGACCTTCCCAGAATTTCAGAAAGCCTTAAGTTACCCGGAGGAACTGAAACTCGGGCGAAATCTTTCACCCTGTATAACTCGCTAATGAAGCGTTTTCGGACCTATGTTTATATGAACTTTTTTCTTATTTTTAACCTATAGAATGAGTTGTCAAGGTATTGCCCTGTCCTCCTGAATCACCATGTGTATATATATATATATATATATAGAGAGAGAGAGAGAGAGAGAGAGAGAGAGAATGAGCGAGAGAGAAAGAGTTCTGTATAAAATTTTTTGGCTTGAAAACTTCCAAAACTGCTTGATTAATTTCATTGAAATTTAGATATGCTGTAGTAATATATATACAGCTGTAGAAGTGAAAATTTTATGATTGATTGAGTCGTTCATGAGTTACGCTTAATTTTTTAAGTTTGACAAGAGACAAAATAACCTCAATTAAGGTTTTTTTTCGGTAGAATGGTGAGATTGGGTAGTAAAAATTAATTTTATTCACGATTTGAAGTATTAGGTTTACGAAAATACCATATTTTTAAATTTTGTAGCTCGAAAATCACCAAAACTGCTTGAATAATTTCATTAAAATTTAGTTTTGCTTTAGTAATATTAATAAAGTTGTCTATGTGAAAATTTTTTGGATATTGGTTTAGTATTTTCTGAGTTATTAATAAAGTTGTCTATGTGAAAATTTTTTGGATATTGGTTTAGTATTTTCTGAGTTACACCTAATTTAATGTCGTAAAAATTCAACATAAACTCAAATTTAGGTTATGTTTGTTAGTGTTTTTTTTTTCGTACGCGCTTATGCAGTGAATTACAGAAATGAATGAGTTTAAAACTGTGTTTGTGTATAGAATCTACTCGTTTTCCTTTTTCAATTAATTCTTCAAATTGCGGTTGTAATAATCCAATTTTTTTATAACGGAGAATATATTTTAATATTATTTTTTTAAAAAAACAGATCACTCTTTTAGTTTTATAATTTTATTTATGTTTTTATTTTTACTATTATTATTATCTTTTTGCTCAAGAAATTAAAGTAAATTAATGAAGAGTTGATCTTTTGTTCAAGGATTTTTTTTAAATAAATTGTTTAACTTTCAAAAATAATTTGGAAAAACTGCAATATTTAATTTAGTATAAAATTAAATTTTTTGCATGAAATAATTTTTAAGGTATAAATTCTTCAAAGAATTGCTTATTCTTTCGTAACACATTCTGTTAACAGTTTTTACAAATTATAAAAAGTTTGTTTTTGTTTGTTTACGTCAATTAAAGATTATAAATAAAACAAAGAGAAATCTTTTTTTTTTATTTATTAAAAAGATTTAATTTTTGTTGTACTTTCTTTTGACTCCTGTTTACTTTATTCATTAATTAAACCTAGGCTTTTAATTTTTTTTTATTACAAAATGAAGACTAATTAAAACGGTAAATAACTTTAAAATAATTTATAACAAGTTAGTTTTAAAGTAATTAACGAACAAAAAAGGTTTTTCCTTTTTTTTTCTTCAAAGCAAATACCAAAGTTTTAAAAATTAAAATAAAATTGAAAAAAGAACCTGTCGAGATATTGATTGAATAAGTTGTAAGTATTGTTTAATAAAAACATTGTTTTTAAGGTAAAGAGGAAATTACATTAAAAATGGAAAAACAAACAGAAAATTCAGGAAATGTGAAAAATAAAAGATTATGATAAATTTATTTATTCATTTAATGGTTTATGCAATGACTTCATGCCAAAAAACAAATAAATATTTGTTTTAATAATTTAATAACTTATTAATTAATATAAGTCAAACATTAATTTATATTTTATTGTACAGTGGTTCCCAAAACTTTCCGAGACATGGCGCCGCCCTTTTTTAATTAAAATTTTTCCACGGTGCATTAACCTAAGTAAAAGTATGACTACTCGTAAGTAAGAGATAAAAATAAACAGAACTCGTGTATCTTCATTATTTTTTTGCTTTATTACTATTAAAGTAATAATTATACATGTCTTAGTTCAATTAATTATGAAGCTTTTACAATATTTCGCGGCGCTTCTGTGAAGAGGCCGCGGCATACGGAAAATTTCCATCCGGTTTTTTAGTTCCTTAGATGTCAAAACGTCTCTTCCCAAATCAGCTGATTTGGAAGTCGAGAGTTCCAACGTTCAAATCCTAATAAATTCAGTTATTTTTACACGGATTTGAATACTAGATCGTGGATACCGGTGTTCTTTGGTTGTTGGGTTTCAATTAATCCCACATCTCAGGAATGGTTGAACTAAGAGTGTACAAGACTACACTCATATATATCATCCTCATTCATCCTTTGAAGTATTATCTGATCGGTAGTTACCGGAGGTTAAGCAGAAAAAAGAAAAGAAAAGTTGTCAAAAGTCAAGATCCGGTGAAAAACTATTTCTCAAATATTATGAATTTATTCAAACATGATCCGTGGTTTCCTATTCAAAGAATAATTTTTTTCTTCTAATTTTTAATTAATTCATTGAAACTGAATTTTGTAGGAAACAAATTTTTTTATTGTTTTTAATTGTGAGGGAAAAATCCTGTACAGCAGTGATTCCCGAACTGTGCGCCACAGGATGCCGCGGCCTCTTCACAGAAGCGCCGCGAAATATTGTAAAAGCTTCATAATTAATTGAAGTAAGACATGTATTAATTTAATGCTAATAAAGTAAAAAAATAATGAATATCCGTATAAAAATACGTTTTTACACACATCCGTGTAAAAATAACTGAATTTGAATACTAGATCGTGGATACCGGTGTTCTTTGGTAGTTGGGTTTCAATTAACCACACATCTCAGGAATGGTCGAACTGAGACTGTACAAGACTTCACTTCATTTACACTCATATATATCATCCTCATTCATCATCTGAAGTATTATCTGAACGGTAATTACCGGAGACTAAACAGGAAAAAGAAAGGAATAAAATGCTAACGTTTACATAATTCGAACCAAACAATCGTTCGCAGAGTAACAGTTTCGCGTGACTAACGTCGAGTTGATTTATTTTGACTGTGTGAAAAGCTTTCTCTGATTTGTTCCATAGCAGTTTCAGGGACGCGTGGGCGTCCTAGGGAGTTTAACAATAGGTTGTTTTATTTAACAGAACAATCTGCCTCAACAAAGTTTCGGTGCTAAAAGTAAATTGTGCGCCTACTAGGAGGCTCTCTACCGTAATCTCTATGAATATTACTTTGAACTTTGTTACGAACTACGAGAGTCAACACTTGATGTGTTTTGCTATGAAATGAGACCTCAACCAAATCTTTAACTTATTTAAATAAATCTTTTTATGCTTTTAAATTTGTAAAGTCCTTTTTGAATTGTCCATATATGAAATTTAAGCAACAAGTTTTTTAAAAATATACCACAGAACAGTATTTTTAATAATTTTACTATTATATACATTTTCAAACATTACTTATCATATTTTTAACGTTGTTTTCAACTTAGAAAATTTCTGTTAATACGGTACCTAAGGATTTATTTTAATTTACTTGTACAGTTCTTTCTTTTTTACAGACATTCATTGTCTTATAGTTTTATTACTCATTTCTTTAGGTTTCCTAATGTTCATTTTCTTTTTTGTGTTATTTGTATAGGATTTACCCATTTTTACTAGCAATTTTTTTTAGTGTCCTCTATTTTTCCAAGGGAAGCAATTTTAGGCCTCAGATTAATAGTAGAAGGAAGATTAAAGAAAAACAAACCAACATACTTGGCGTTTATAGACCTAGAAAAGGCTTTCGATAATGTAGATTGGAATAAAATGTTCAGCATTTTTAAAAAATTAGGGTTCAAATACATAGATAGAAGAACAATTGCTAACATGTACAGGAACCAAACAGCAACAATAACAATTGAAGAACATAAGAAAGAAGCCCTAATAAGAAAGGGAATCCGACAAGGATGTTCCCTATCTCCGTTACTTTTTAATCTTTACATGGAACTAGCAGTTAATGATGTTAAAGAACAATTTAGGTTCGGAGTAACAGTACAAGGTGAAAAGATAAAGATGCTACGATTTGCTGATGATATAGTAATTCTAGCCGAGAGTAAAAAGGATTTAGAAGAAACAATGAACGGCATAGATGAAGTCCTACGCAAGAACTATCGCATGAAAATAAACAAGAACAAAACAAAAGTAATGAAATGTAGTAGAAATAACAAAGATGGACCACTGAATGTGAAAATAGGAGGAGAAAAGATTATGGAGGTAGAAGAATTTTGTTATTTGGGAAGTAAAATTACTAAAGATGGACGAAGCAGGAGCGATATAAAATGCCGAATAGCACAAGCTAAACGAGCCTTCAGTAAGAAATATAATTTGTTTACATCAAAAATGAATTTAAATATCAGGAAAAGATTTTTGAAAGTGTATGTTTGGAGTGTCGCTTTATATCGAAGTGAAACTTGGACAATCGGAGTATCTGAGAAGAAAAGATTAGAAGCTTTTGAAATGTGGTGCTACAGGAGAATGTTAAAAATCAGATGGGTGGATAAAGTGACAAATGAAGAGGTATTGCGGCAAATAGATGAAGAAAGAAGCATTTGGAAAAATATAGTTAAAAGAAAAGACAGACTTATAGGCCACATACTAAGGCATCCTGGAATAGTCGCTTTAATATTGGAAGGACAGGTAGAAGGGAAAAATTGTGTAGGAAGGCCACGTTTGGAATATGTAAAACAAATTGTTAGGGATGTAGGATGTAGAGGGTATACTGAAATGAAACGACTAGCACTAGATAGGGAATCTTGGAGAGCTGCATCAAACCAGTCAAATGACTGAAGACAAAAACAAAAAAAAATTTTCCTTCATTTCATATTACTATTTTTATATATAAATTCGTACTTTTTTCTACATCTGAGGATTTGTCTGCAAGCCATTTGTTCTTAGCTTTTTTTAATATTATAGTTCGTATTTCATTACTCAATTTTCTATAGAGTTTTTCCCCTTCCTATATATTCTTCGGTCGTCTATTTTTTAATCATCTCTCTGGTAACCTTTAGTTTCTTTATTCTTTTTCCCTTAATTAAGCGGAATATTTTTTTTACAACTGATTTTTTTATATCTTTTATATTCATTCAAACATTTTTACTATTGCCTTTACCAACTTTTTCTCTTTATACTTCTTGAGAAAAAATCTCTCTTTCTACCGTTTTTCTTTCTCTTGATATTTTTTCCAGATTCTATTAAGTTACCTTATTCCCTTTTTTAACTCTATTCAATCTTACTTTCATTTCTGCTATTAGATGTGTATGATCAATATTACGACATAATTTCATAACCTTTGTGCCATTTTCAACGTTCTTCTGTTAAATCACCAATTTAATTATTATTTTTATGACCGCTTAATTATTTTTTTATTATTTTATTTATTATTTTTTTATGATTATCTCCACATATAATCTTGAATCTACGGGAAAAATATGAAACAGTAATTTTGTAGCGTATTAAAAATGACATGACTGAAAGGGATTCAAACCTGGGACCAACGTATTAATGGCTGAAACGCTACCACTCCGCCACGGAGATCGACACTTTTCGTATAAAGATAATTAAGCTTTTCATTTTACATACAGTTGGATGGATTTCACATTACTTGTTTTTCCTGATCTTCTGTTACCTTGCAATAACAATCCTCAGGGTTATACTATAATATTATAACCAATCTGTTTTGTAATTTTCATTAGTTGTTAATTCATTGCTTTAACATTTACTACCTTTTTACCGTCTACTTGGATTATATAATTATACTTTTTTTTTTGTCTTCAGTCATTTGACTGGTTTGATGCAGCTCTCCAAGATTCCCTATCTAGTGCTAGTCGTTTCAGTATACCCTCTACATCCTACATCCCTAACAATTTGTTTTACATATTCCAAACGTGGCCTGCCTACACAATTTTTCCCTTCTACCTGTCCTTCCAATATTAAAGCGACTATTCCGGGAGCCTTAGTATGTGGCCTATAAGTCTGTCTCTTCTTTTAACTATATTTTTCCAAATGCTTCTTTCTTCATCTATTTGCCGCAATACCTCCTCATTTGTCACTTTATCCACCCATCTGATTTTTAACATTCTCCTATAGTATTTCAAAAGCTTCTAATCTTTTCTTCTCAGATACTCCGATCGTCCAAGTTTCACTTCCATATAAAGCGAAACTCCAAACATACACTTTCAAGAATCTTTTCCTGACATTTAAATTAATTTTTGATGTAAACAAATGATATTTCTTACTGAAGGCTCGTTTAGCTTGTGCTATTCGGCATTTTATATCGCTCCTGCTTCGTCCATCTTTAGTAATTCTACTTCCCAAATAACAAAATTCTTCTACCTCCATAATCTTTTTCCTACTATTTTCACATTCAGTGGTCCATCTTTGTTATTTCTACTACATTTCATTACTTTTGTTTTGTTCTTCTTTATTTTCATGCGGTAGTTTTTGCGTAGGACTTCATCTATGCCGTTCATTGTTTCTTCTAAATCCTTATTACTCTCGGCTAGAATTACTATATCATCAGAAAATCGTAGCATCTTTATCTTTTCACCTTGTACTGTTACTCCTATCTATTTTTAATTTATTAAAAACAATTATTTTGAATCCATTCCTTTTATGAAAGAAATTCGATCTTCGTACACATTTATTTATATCTGTTGTTTAGATTCTTTTTGACTGGGGTATCTGAAAACCGAGCGAAACATTTCATTAGCCGTAACTCACAAACGAAACATTTTAGAACGTGTGTTTTTTATGAATTTTTTACATTATTTTAAAGAGTAGAATAGGTTATGAAGGTAATTTTTTAGAGAGATGGGGATTAAAAAAATCAATTTTAGGCAGTTGATTTGATGTGTTGCAATCAGGATTTTAATGAGTGATGCATGATTCAGTATAATTAAATACTAGATATATATTTCAGATTTTTCTTATGTAATACACCCATTCTACAGAAAAATCTTGCAAAAATTTATAATACATAAGTTTAATTTTTCACTTTCTTTGGAAGTCGAGAGTTCCAGCGTTCAAGCCCTAGTAAAGTCAATTATTTTTATACGGATCTGAATATTAAATCTTGGATACCGGTGTTCTTTGGTTGTTGGGTTTCAATTAACCATACATCTCAGGAATGGTTAAACTGTGAGACTATACAAGACTACACTTCATTTACACTCATACATATCATCCTCAGAAGTATTATGTGAAAGGTAATTACCGGAGGCTAAAAAGAAAAAAGAAAAAGACGTTTTTCCCTTTCTCAGAACTTTATTGTCAGCCAGACTTTAATTTTACCCACCGGGTTGGTCTAGTAGTGAACTCGTAATCGCATATCAGCTGTTTTCGAAGTAGAGAGTTCTAGCGTTCAAATCCTAATAAAGGCAGTTACTTTTATACGGATTTGAATACTAGATCTTGGATACGGTGTTCTTCGGTCGTTGGGTTTCAATTAACCACACATCTCAGAAATAGTCGACCTGAGACTGTGCAAGACTATACCTCATTTAAATCCGCATATATCATCCTCATTCATCCTCTAATATGTTACGGTGGTCCCGGAGGATAAGTAGAAAAAAAAGGAAAAAAAAATTAAATTTTGTTCTTATAAGTTTTTATTCCTTCATTTATTCTTTTATTCCTTCTCTTTTTGTTTGTGCTTCTGTTCTTTTGGTGAATTTTTTTTTTTATATAAGGGAGCAATAATGGAATTCTTATGTTGGTATCTGATATAAAACTATGAAAGTAATCAATCATGGATTCTAGTTCACCCTTTCACTACCCGTTATCTAAAACTTCTATCTTCATTGTTTTTTCAAGCTGTTTGTATTTAACGTTCTGCTATCTATCTATATATATAGATGTATATATATATATATATATATATATATATATATATATACATATATATATACACACACACACACACACACACACACACACACACACACACACACAAAGTTATGCTTATATAGTTGTAAAACTGATAATCTGACAAGTAGTAAAATGTATAAAAGTTACGTAAATATACATAGGTGTGTGTGCGTGCGCGTTCGAGTTTGTGCGTCCGTGTGCTTATGTGCATGTGTGCGCACGTGTTTAACCCCGGTGATTTTATTGGATTTGTTTGTTATGCTTATCATTCAATCTTTCTCATATAATATATATATATATATTTTTTTTTTTGCCTCCCCGGCTTCTCAAAAGCCCACAAACGCGCGCGCACGCGCACACACACTCACACTCACTCACGCACGTGCATACACACACACACACACATTATTCACGTATATTCTCGTAATATAACGACACATTATTCACGTGTAATCTCTGCCTCAATTTATAACTTCTATCTGTTTTACTAACGTTATCACTATCGATCTTATATTATCATCTCTGTATATTCTCTCTTTATTGTCATTGTCAGCTTATCGATCTGCTTTTGTTTAATGTTTTTTTTTTTCTTTCCGCGAGTCTACACTACCACGTATAGTTGTTTAAGATGTACGTGCAAGTGTATATTCTTTCTTTTTTTTTTTTTCATTGATGTGACGCGATCGTCACTAGCACACATACATACATACTTTAACTGTAACCGGTAAATTTCTTGATATTTCCCAGTACTTTTTTTCATTGATGTGACGCGATCGTCACTAGCACACATACATACATACTTTAACTGTAACCGGTAAATTTCTTGAAATTTCCCAGTACTTTTCATAAATCACATCTTTTTTTTATATCAAAATTTCTATCTCTGTATTTGTAAATGTGTATGGGAACGCATGTGCGTGCGTATAAATGTTCTAACATTAGTGATTTGAACTCGGTTTTCACCACTTCCCTCTTTATATCTGTTTGTTCTCTTTGAACATTTACATTCGTTTTTCTTTGCCATACTGTTTTAATCTTTCAATTCCATTTTCTCTGTCATTAAATCTATGTAAGATTTTCTCTTTTTCTAAATAATTTATTGATATATATATTTTCTAATCTATTCTTTCCGATTAGTTTATCTTAAATTTTACTGTAAAATTAATACGCACATGAGTGGATCTTTTAGTTTTTTTTTTTTTTTTTTAATTATTAAACCTTGTAAAAGTTACAATAAAAAAATTATACAGTTGAATGTGTTAATCTTTTGATTTATTTAAAAAACTATTCCAGTAGACATCAATGATTATTATAATGGATTTTTTTTTTTAATTTTTTTTGGTAAAAATGCTTTTTGATTTGGTTCTATAATATTTTTAAACGTTCATAATTTAGATATACTGCTAACGTTATTGGAATCTGTATAATTTATAATATTTTTGTCTCCTCAGTTGTTATTTTGGAATATGTTACCTTTTTACTTGTGTTTTTTTTTAAATTCCGTCCTGTTTGTCCTATGTAAATATATTTTAATCTAAAATAACTTGATTTTTATATAATCCTGGGTTAATTTTTTATGTTTTTAGTATAATTTATTATTCTTATTTTATTTTATATTCTGCTTTCTAGCAGTATATTTATTTTATAATATTTTTTTTTTATTTTTGATATACTTCTTAAATAAATATATATTTTTGCCGTTATTTAATTTTACTGATTAATATGTTTTAGAATTACACACAGTTCATATTACAAAAAAAAAACCTTAAAATATTATTAATGAAAAAATCCTAATCATAATATTCTACGTAGAACAAACAGGAGGAAAATTTAAAAAAAATGTTTCGCATATTTTGAATACTCCATAGGTTTATACAGAAAAACCTTCTCAAAATACAAGTCATCGAAAAAGGTTGTTGAAATTTAAAAAATAGTATCTCCGAAACTACACCAGAGATAATCTAACGAGTATCTTTTTAAAAATTCACCTACTAAGAAATTTTTTTAAAAAGGATAGAATGTTTCTTCGTTGGTCCATCTGAAAACATCCAGTCGATAGTCGCCTTTTGTCCAGATCCGCTGGATCATCCCAGGCTTAACTATGGCAATAGAAGCGGTGGTCTGTTGTCTTAATTGCTCTACATCCCTGACGATTTAATTGTAGACAATATTTTTTTAATTTATAGAAAAAAGTCTAAGAGTATCAAATTTGGGCTTCTCAGAGACCAAAGCACATGAATGGCCCTACTAATGCAACGATTACGGAATCTTTCGTTGAGACCGTGTCGAACGCCCAGGCTAAAATGTAGGGACAGACCATCATGTTGAAACATTACAGCTACGTTCAGTTTGGACAACTTGCAGGAAAACACAGAGCTGTAGAATGTCTAAATAAACATTCTCTGTGATAGTAGGCTCGTGAAAAAAGGTGGGCCAATCATACGATCGGACGTCAAACCGCATTACACGTTTAGTTTTAGGAAATCTTTAAACTCAATAATTTTATTGGGTTGCTGGGAACTCCACACCCTACATAATCCAAAAAAATTAAAAAAACGGATCACTGCTGCTATTAAATTACAGTTAAAGCCTGCTTAGGTAAAGGTAAAGTCGATAGATGGGTGGAATATATTGAAGAGTTATACGCAGGAAATGAATTAGAAAATGGTGTTATAGAGGAAGAAGAGGAAGGTGAGGAGGATGAAATGGGAGAAACAATACTGAGATCTGAATTTAAGAGAGCATTAAAAGATTTAAATGGCAGAAAGGCTCCTGGAATAGACGGAATACCTGTAGAATTACTGCGCAGTGCAGGTGAGGAAGCGATTGATAGATTATACAAACTGGTGTGTAATATTTATGAAAATGGGGAATTTCCATCAGACTTCAAAAAAAGTGTTATAGTTATGATACCAAAGAAAGCAGGGGCAGATAAATGTGAAGAATACAGAACAATTAGTTTAACTAGTCATGCATCAAAAATCTTAACTAGAATTTTATACAGAAGAATAGAGAGGAGAGTGGAAGAAGTGTTAGGAGAAGACCAATTTGGTTTCAGGAAAAATATAGGGACAAGGGAAGCAATTTTAGGCCTCAGATTAATAGTAGAAGGAAGATTAAAGAAAAACAAACCAACATACTTGGCGTTTATAGACCTAGGAAAGGCTTTCGATAACGTAGACTGGAATAAAATGTTCAGCATTTAAAAAAAATTAGGGTTCAAATACAGAGATAGAAGAACAATTGCTAACATGTACAGGAACCAAACAGCAACAATAACAATTGAAGAACATAAGAAAGAAGCCCTAATAAGAAAGGGAGTCCGACAAGGATGTTCCCTACCTCCGTTACTTTTTCATCTTTACATGGAACTAGCAGTTAATGATGTTAAAGAACAATTTAGATTCGGAGTAACAGTACAAGGTGAAAAGATAAAGATGCTACGATTTGCTGATGATATAGTAATTCTAGCCGAGAGTAAAAAGGATTTAGAAGAAACAATGAACGGCATAGATGAAGTCCTACGCAAGAACTATCGCATGAAAATAAACAAGAACAAAACAAAAGTAATGAAATGTAGTAGAAATAACAAAGATGGACCGCTGAATGTGAAAATAGGAGGAGAAAAGATTATGGAGGTAGAAGAATTTTGTTATTTGGGAAGTAAAATTACTAAAGATGGACGAAGCAGGAGCGATATAAAATGCCGAATAGCACAAGCTAAACGAGCCTTCAGTATGAAATATAATTTGTTTACATCAAAAATTAATTTAAATGTCAGGAAAAGATTTTTGAAAGTGTATGTTTGGAGTGTCGCTTTATATGGAAGTGAAACTTGGACGATCGGAGTATATGAGAAGAAAAGATTAGAAGCTTTTGAAATGCGGTGCTATAGGAGAATGTTAAAAATCAGATGGGTGGATAAAGTGACAAATGAAGAGGTATTGCGGCAAATAGATGAAGAAAGAAGCATTTGGAAAAATATACTTAAAAGAAGAGGCAGACTTATAGGCCACATACTAAGGCATCCTGGAATAGTCGTTTTAATATTGGAAGGACAGGTAGAAGGGAAAAATTGTGTAGGCAGGCCACGTTTGGAGTATGTAAAACAAATTGTTGGGGATGTAGGATGTAGAGGGTATACTGAAATTAAACGACTAGCACTAGATAGGGAATCTTGGAGAGCTGCATCAAACCAGTCAAATGACTGAAGACAAAAAAAAAAAAAAAAATTATAAATCAATTTCTTATAACTAAAAAAAAGTCTAGTTATAAATTAGGTGACTCTAGGGTGAACACCACCAATTATTAGAACATTATGACGTTACTTTTGTCCAGTCTTTCGTTTAAAGCTTGATTATTTCTTCATCATTTTCATCGTTTTTCATCTTCAAATAAGTATTTCAAATATGATTTTTGTTGAGATTATTTTTTTTGTTTTTACTCCCGTGTACGGGATCGCAAAAAAATTCGGTTTTCATATTTCAACAGAAATGTTCATTTTGACCATCCATGAGTTCATTTTGAATACTTTCGGCGTGATTCCTGTACGTACGTATGTATGTATTTTGCGTAACTCAAAAACGATTAGCCGTAGAATGTTGAAATTTTTTATTTAGAACTGTTATGACATTTAGTTCTGTACCTCCGTTTTTAATTGCAATCAACTTGACCCAAAAAGCCCAAAATAAAAAAAAAATTGATTTTACAAGCGGAAGGCTTATATTTTATTTTTAAATTTGTGTTGATTTATTAATAATTAACTTTTAATTGTAAAAAGAAGTTTTATAATAAATAATAATTCAACAACAGTAGGAAAAAAATTTGATATGAACACCACATGACTTCCTTGTACGGCTATTAAATTACATACACTGTGCATGCATATATTTTTTTTAAAATGAAAGTACATAAAATTTTATTTCAGTAAAAACTTCTGATTTTTTTCATATATATTTTTTTTTTGTCTTCAGTCATTTGACTGGTTTGATGCAGCTCTCCAAGATTTCCCATCTAGTGCTAGTCGTTTCATTTCAGTATACCCTCTACATCCTAATTCCCTAACAAGTTGTTTTACATATTCCAAACGTAGCCTGCCTACACAATTTTTCCCTTCTACCTGTCCTTCCAATATTAAAGCGACTATTCCAGGATGCCTTAGTATGTGGCCTATAAGTCTGTCTCTTCTTTTAACTATATTTTTCCAAATGCTTCTTTCTTCATCTATTTGCCGCAATACCTCTTCATTTGTCACTTTATCCACCCATCTGATTTTTAACATTCTCCTATAGCATCGCATTTCAAAAGCTTCTAATCTTTTCTTCTCAGATACTACGATTGTCCAAGTTTCACTTCCATATAATGCGACACTCCAAACATACACTTTCAAAAATCTTTTCCTGACATTTAAATTAATTTTTTATGTAAACAAATTATATTTCTTACTGCAGGCTCGTTTAGCTTGTGCTATTCGGCATTTTATATCGCTCCTGCTTCGTCCATCTTTAGTAATTCTACTTCCCAAATAACAAAATTCTTCTACCTCCATAATCTTTTCTCCTCCTATTTTCACATTCAGTGGTCCATCTTTGTTATTTCTACTACATTTCATTACTTTTGTTTTGTTCTTGTTTATTTTCATGCGATAGTTCTTGCGTAGGACTTCATCTATGCCGTTCATTGTTTCTTCTAAATCCTTTTTACTCTCGGCTAGAATTACTATATCATCAGGAAATCGTAGCATTTTTATCTTTTCACCTTGTACTGTTACTCCGAATCTAAATTGTTCTTTAACATCATTAACTGCTAGTTCCGTGTAAAGATTAAAAAGTAACGGAGATAGGGAACATCCTTGTCGGGCTCCCTTTCTTATTACGGCTTCTTTCTTATGTTCTTCAATTGTTACTGTTGCTGTTTGGTTCCTGTACATGTTAGCAATTGTTCTTATATCTCTGTATTTGAACCCTAATTTTTTTAAAATGCTGAACATTTTATTCCAGTCTACGTTATCGAATGCCTTTTCTAGGTCTATAAACGCCAAGTACGTTGGTTTGTTTTTCTTTAGTCTTCCTTCTACTATTAATCTGAAACCTAAAATTTCATAAAAAAATATATATATTTTTTATTATTTACTGAATTATTTTTTATTCTAATTTCATTTTACAATCAGAGGTTAATAATTATTAATAAATCAATATATTTAAATGTTAAAACAAAAGGAAATGAAGTCAGATTCAAACCGATGTGCTTCCATTTGTAAGCTCAAAATATTTCATTAATTAAAATTTTGTTTTGCTATAACACTGGAACCAATGAAAATAAGTACCACTTATGTATATAGTTAAAAAAACTCTCAATGAGGGCTTATTATTGAAGTTAAGTCCAGTCGATTGCAATCAAAAAGGGAGGTGCACAACTAGATGTTATACCAGTCCTAAATTCAAAATTTCAGCATTATACGCCTAATAGTTTTTTAGTTATGCAAGACACATTCGTACGTAAAAACATCACGCCGTAACTAGTCAAAATGAATATTTCCTTTGAAATCTGAAAAACGAAATTTTTCGCGATTACAATAATTACTTGTACTTTGTACATGGAATTAAACAAAGGTACTAAAAAAAAACCAGAAGTTATTACGGAAATAAAATTTTATATACTTTTAAAAAATGAGTATATGTAATTTAATAGGCTATAAGGAAGTTCAGATTTTTTTTTTTGAATGAATGTACAGTGTATGTATAACTGTTAATATTTTAATGAATTACGTTTCTTTATTTGTCCTTCCAATTTTCTTCTTATCTTTCAGAACATTTATGTTTTTATTCATCTACATTGTATTGTATTTTCTATATCTCTCTTTTTGGGAATTGATTCTAGGAGTAAAGCATTCATAAACCAATCAATAACTCAAACAACTATAATTATCGATTGACCTTCTTCAGAACTCAGTCTGTCAATCTCTCTCTCTCTCACTCCCTCTCTCTCACTCACTCTCTCTCTCTCCCTATATATATATATGTGTTTCTTTATATATGTGATAAATACGACGTTAAATTGTGTTTTAGGTGCTTAATATTATTTATTGTATAAAATATCTTTACATGAGTAGGATAAAATGTATTCATATTATAAATTAGTCTCATTTTTCTCTTAGTTTTAAAATATCCAACAAATCTTCCTTATTTATATACACAAACCTTTATCCTTTATCTCTTGTCTTAAAATATAATTTTATTCTACAAATGTATTTCACAATATCAATATTATTATTTTTAATAATAAGCGAATGTAGCTAGAATAACTATAATAAAGAGAAAAGTATGATGATCATGCCGGAATATTGGTATCAGTTCTTTTTTAAAATTTTACTTTTCGCAGTTTATGTAGTTCATCTAGATAAAAAATAAATAAATAAAAAAATGTACGTGAGTAAATGTACGTAGGTGTATCGCATTCTTTTAGCGTTATATCTCATGATTACCCCCAACAGATTTTCTTCAAATTTGATTCAAATATTTCTATATATGAGCCACATCTTATTTTTTTCTTCAAAATTCGTTAAACAGGGATATATTACGGAAAAAAACAATTATCCATTTTCTTCAAGGCATTATAGTGAAAATTTTATTAAAGCAAATTTGTTACAATACATTTATCAATATTAAAAAAAAAAAAATTACAAAAAATAAAACAACTCGTATCTCTTAAATTTGAAATAAATGTTTTTTTTTTCTTTCTTCGCTTTATTTTTTTCTTTATTCTTTTTTCAAAAAAAAATTTTTACGTTTACACTTTCTATAAAGAGCTATAAAGAAATGTCTACAATTTAAAAAAAATTATAAACCCCGGACTTAAAATGAAAAAAATCTTTTTTTTAAAATTCCTTTTTTTTGTTACACGACTGCCCAAATAGGAGTGTAATGTGTTTAGGGTGTATGTATGTTTGTTCCACCGTAACAGCTCAACGGCTGAACCGATTTATATGTATGACTTCGGTTTTTTTTTTTTTTTTTTTTTTTTTTTTTAATATATATTCCCACCTACTCCTCTGGAACGGATCTACAATCAAGTTTGACTCGCGCCAGAGGAGTGTCCTTTACTCTAGTTCGCCTCCCCGCCCGCCGGCTGTATGTCCGGCACGGCAGGTCAGTTCACCGGTTAGCTCTTTTATTTCGTAGGTGGAAATTCCACCTACGACAAGCCGTCATCAGCGAGCGGTTTCTTCTTGACGAGCTTCCTCATCTTTCTTCTTTATAACTGCGGTTATAAACGACGAGATCACATTAAAGTTATCCTCGTTAAGTAGCATTTTATCCACCACATTCTCCGTAGATAATGGCCCTATACGTCTTACACAGGATTGCCTGCTTTCAGTCCAACGGTTACATTCAAATACTACATGTTCAGGGGAATCATAAGCCCCACAGTAAGGACAGTTGTTGTTATCTACCCTTAGTCTCGCACATAAATAGGACCTGAACGACCCATGCCCTGTAAAAAATTGCGTTATCCAGTAATTTATGTCCCCGAACCTCCTTTCTATCCATGGTCGGATCAAAGGTATCAAACGATGTGTCCATCGTCCCGTGTTGGCTACATCCCAACGATGTTGCCAACTCACTCGCATCTCCGCCAGTTGTTTAAGCGGAGGAACTCCTGCAATTACGAGTACTGCCTCGGTGGAGACTGAAGAATATGCGCATATCACTCTTAAGCCCATGCGCCGTTGAATTCCTTCAAGGGCTCTTCTGTTCTTGTCGGCACGCAGAGCTCTTTCCCAGACTTGTATACCGTAAAGTAAGATGGAATTAACTACGTGAGCGTAAATCTTACGCTTCGCAGTTCTGGATCCTGTCATATTACCGTGTAATCTGCTAAGATTTTTGACCGTGCATTCAGCTCGTTTACGTATTTCATTCACGTGTGCCGTAAAACTCCTCCTCTTGTCAAGCCAGATCCCTAAATATTTGGCTGAAGTCTGTTGCTGGACAAGATTACCCCCTACTCGAATTAGGATGTCAGATATTCTCCTACGACCTGTCATGACTACGTATTTTGTTTTACCATGCGAAAGTTTTAAGCCTTTAGTAGACATCCAGACTTCTGCCATTCGTATCGCTGCGTTTGCAGCGATGACTTCGGGTTGGAATCCGGAATCCTTACGCTACGGGAATATCATAGGTTTGTGATTACCAAACTATGCGCTGCAACAACCCGGGGAGCCGCGGCCTCTTCACAGGGGCGCCGCGATTTATTATAAAAGCTTCATAATTAATTGAACCAAGTCATTTATAATTATTAATTTTATATTAATAAAGTAAAAATATAATGAAGATACACCAGTTTTATTTATTATTATCTCTTACGAGTAGTCATACTCTTACTTAGTGTAGGGCGTCATGGAAAAATTTTAATTGACAAAGGGAGCCGTGACTCGGAATAGTTTGGGAATCACTGTCGTAGGCTGTATATCTATTTCTTTTTTTTTGGTATTTACACCCACAAGGCAACCGGTCCCCGTTGATTAGACATAACTCGTTTGCCTCAGGGTGCCGTGGCAGCAGCCTGCCCCCTCCCCCGTAGCTTGGCCCAACCCAGAGATCATCCACCGGGATACCCCTTGGCTCGCAAGGACGTCCCGACTCCCTTTTCCGGTAGCCAAGACGTCCAACCTCAGGAGGCTATCCGTTCCCTTTTCTACCCTACTAGGATCCAGGTATGCCTCTTCCCCTTACTATTACACCGCAAGGGTGTCCCCCATACCATCATTAGAAGCACCCCGCTCTGGCAGGCAAGCGAGCCAGGTTTTCCTAGGCAAGGAAGCAGCCTAACTGGCCTTACACGTCGCAACGTTTCGGATCGTTCTTTTTTTCCTTTTCTGCAACACATTCCTGTTCGTAGTGAGGTATAGCATCTTCATGAAGTACCTGCGACCACATCGCACACTAGAGCGCCTAAATATGTGACTCTCTAGGCCACATTTCATATTCACATTTACATTCTGAAGGCATCGTCGGTCCTTATTTATTTAAAAATGAGGCTGGAACGAGTGTTACCGTCAACGGTGATAGTTACAGATCAATTATCAGTGATTATTTTTTTTCAAATTTGCATGACATCATCGACTTGTAACAGTTTTTGTTTCAATAAGATGGTGATACACATCATATTGCTGAATTATTTTCTTCAGGCATTTTGTAAATTCTCTATTTTATGCTAATAAACCAGCAACAATTCACCCTTTGGAAGCTAATATAATTCGTATTATTAACGAAATACGTTCCCTATTACTTGAAAAAGCGGTTCAAAATTGGAATGATCGAATCCAGTTCCGCAAAGCTAGACGTAATGGACATATATCGGAAATTATACAAAAAAATTAAATGCCAGAAGATTATCTTTCAAATAGAAACAAAATTGGCTTCAAAGTTACGTTTTTTATGTGTTTTATTTCAATATAAAATTCTATCACTTTAAAAAAAAACAAAAAAACACCTTTTTAAAATTATAGTTATAGTAATTATCGACTGTATTGGAAACGAAAAGATATATTATCGATCTAAATTGTAGTGTAATCTTCTATAAATAACAGTTTGTTTTATCAAAAATTTAACGTGTAGCAGTTTTAGAATATATTTTCTTTTCTGATAATATTATGAAAATTATCGATATCAAAGTATAAAAATCGATATTTTATTATTCATATATAAATCGTTTGTGATAAGAATAATAAAAAAGAGGAAATTTATTCATTGCTTTTTGCTGATACAAGTTCAGCTTGGGGTTTGGTATCGTTTAATAGCATACATACAAATGTGTAATCTGAGTTTATACAAATGTAAATTGGTGTGTTACAGATACACTGATATATATATGCGCAATACAGTGCACTCTGATAACATGTAAAACGCAAGCTAATGAACGTTATAATCCTGTAAATACATTTACACTTTATATCTTTGCCTTTATTTTTGGTTTTCCGTATTTTAGTTTTAGTTTTAGTAGAAAATTTTAACCGTGTGATTTTTTTTCTATTTTTTGATTTGCTTTTTAATTAATCATCAAATTACGCAGGGCAATTTTTGTTTTAGGTATACCTTTTAATATTTGTTCATTTTATTTTTCACGGAAAAAATTAATATTTTATTAAAATTAGAGTAATATTTTTTTTTTTTTACATTTTATTTTAACATGTATGAAAAGAGTTTTTTTGTGAGAGTTTATTTTTGGTTAATTTTCTTTTATTAGGGAAAACATAAAATCATATATTTTATTTAAAAATTTCATTTTTCACAATTCTCTTCTCTTTTAATTACATCTTATAATTATATAAAATTTATTTGTGTGTGTGTGTGTGTGTGTGTGTGTGCGCGCGCTGGCGCGCGCGCGAGTGTGTTTAAAAAATGTTATTAGCTTTTTATTTCAAAGTTAATAACAACATGCCTAGACAAAAATAATATTAGAAAATTTATGTTATATATATATATATATATATATATATATATATATAGAACTTGATATACAGAGTTATCATAAAAGAATGGTGCGGTTTTGAACATGGTTTAAATTAAAACATAATTACTTATAGTTGATAGTTTTTTTATTTTTTAAATTTGTCGTCTCAAATATTTTTTTTACATAATTAATAAATTTCAATATGTGTGCCCTTAGTCGCTCGACAAATGTCCAAACGATACTCAACTTCTCTCCAAACATTAGATAACATTTCTTCGTTAATGGTTATCATTGCTTCATTAATCCTGTTTTTTAAGCGGTTTAGGTCGCGAATTTTTTGTGTATAAACAACGCTTTTGATGTACCCCCACAAGAAAAAATCGCAAGGTGTCAGGTCTGTACTCCTTGGAGGCCAAAGTACGGATCCTTGCCGGCCTATCCATCGATCTCCAAATTTTTCCTTCAAAGCGTCCGTGACCGACGCATTGAAGTGCGGGGGAACACCATCTTATTGGAAATGAAGTAGATGAATGTTTTCGAGTTCATCCGGCTGAGGAAATCAATAATCGGTTAACATGTCAAGATACACAACGCCATTAATTGTTTTTTCAGCAAAGAAGAAAGGCCCTATTACACGATTTTTCATCACACCACACCAAACATTAACTTTAAGCGAATCGCGTTGTTTCTCAATAATTACGTGTGGGTTTTCAGAGCCCCATATTCGTGAATTGTGTTTGTTATCACATCCATTCGCATAGAATGTAGCTTCGTCTGTTAAAATTATATCGTCTAAAAATGATTCGTTTTCACTTATTCTGTACAACATTATAACAGCGAAATTATAACGTTTTACACCATCATCGGGTTTCAATTCCTGCAATATCTGGATTTTATAAGGGTGTAATTTCAGTTTTTTATGTAAAACTTTGCGAACTGTTGATTTTTGAATACCTAATTCGACGCTTCGACAAGGGATGGTCTTCCCAGCACTTCTAATTGCCGATTGTCTAATTAGTTCAACCGTTTCGTCTGGTACACTTGGTCTGCCGGTTGATTTCTGTTTCTTAACCGATCCGGTTTCTTCGAATTGTTTGAATCAACGTGTTATGTTATTTTTATGTGGTGGATCTCTTCCGAATTCATGTCGAAACGCACGTTGAACTAATATTACGGATTTTAATTCAGCCATCAATAAAACACACTTTGCTTTGTCTTTATCCGAGAACATAGTAACTCACTAAACTCACCGCAACAACAATACAAGAACTGACGTTGTGGTTACAACTGCTGATAAACTTTTGGGTTGGAGGCTTTCAGGGATACCAATATAACATCTAGAAATTTCCCTACAATCTTCCTATGAATTACTGAAACCGCACCATTCTTTTATGATAACTCTTGTATATCAAGTTCAGTTATTACTAAAGTGTCATACATTCTTAAGTTTAATCTAACTATTGTAATTCAATCAAAATGTCAAGGGTGATAAGAAATTAAATATAACGATTCAAGAAGAATATAACGTTGCTTCATTTCATCAAAAATACAGTCCACACCAGCTCTAAATTCTACCATTTATTATTACAAATAAAATTATTTATGCCTAATATTTTGTTTAAGATGTGTACGTACAAAGAGACTTATTTATTTATTGAAAGTATATGTTTCTTTTTTCAAGTATGTTAATGTAAGGTTTTTTGCTATAAACAAAAACAATGACGTAATACAAAACTATAAGAAATGATTTGTTTATTTATTACAGGCTATAATAATATGATTTATTTGACACGGCGTAGTATTTAGAAAAATAATTTCTAAGTAGCATGTAACTTTCCACTTCCTTTTCCTGTTTAGCCTCCGGTAATTACCGTTCAGATATTACTTCAACGGATGAATGAGGGTGATATTCATCTTCATTGACATACATACAATGAAGTGTAGTCTTGTACAGTCTCAGTTCGACCGTTCCTGTTAATTGAAACCCAACCACCAAAGAACACCGGTATCCACGATCTAGTATTGAAATCCGTATAATAATAACTGACATTACTAGGAATTGAACGCTTCAAGTTTGAACTTTTGAACTTTCAAGACTTGAAAGTTCAAATTCTAGTAAAGGCAGTTAATTTTATACGAATTTGAATACTAGATAGTGGATACCGGTGTTCTTTGGTGGTTGGGTTTCAAATAACCACACATCTCAGAAATGATCGACGTGAGACTGTACAAGACTACACTTCATTTACACTCATACACATCATCCTCTGAAGTAATCCTGGCGGTTTTTTCGGGGACTAAACAAAAAAATAAATAATAAACAATGAAAAATATAACGACAATAACAAAATACAATAATTATTATAGTAATAATGATAAATAGCAAGTATAAAGTAAAAAACTAATATTCTTTTGAGCTTCGTAGGGCTACAAATCTACAAAATAAAAACATTAAACATTTTTGTATAAAAAATTCATAAATAAATAGAGTAAAAGTGGTATAATTATAATGATTGTTATAATAAATCTGATGTGGACACTACATGACTTCCTTGTACGCCTTTTAAGTTACATATACACATTTTTAACAGAACATACAATTTTATTTCACTAATAACTTCTAAATTTTTTCATAATTTATCAAGAATTAATTACTTAATGTGTTACCACAGTTCTAAAATTTCAACATTCTACAGATATTCATTTTTGATTTATGTACATTTATTTCTGAACGTACGTTCAGACGTCACGCCCAAACTAGTCAAAATGGATTCAGGAATGACGAAAATGGATATTTCCGTTGAAATATGAAAACCGAATTTTTTTGCGATTACAATAAGTTCGTAGTATTATAAACGTAATATTAGTTTAATTAATTAAAACGTTAATTCTTACTATATTTTATAAACGTAAAACATAAAGTGATTTCAAACAAAATTATTTATAAAATAGCAAAAATAAATGAATATGGTAGAATAAACAATAATAAAAAAATAAATAAATACAAGCAATCATCTGGAGGTCTTACTTATGAACAAACCAGTATCAAGTATTCCACATACCGGGATATAGGAGTGATGTTGAGGAGGCAAGTAGAGGAAGAACTTGTCATTAGATTTTATATACACTATTATTGTTTTTGTCTTCAGTCATTTGACTGGTTTAATGCTGCTCTCCAAGATTCTCTATCTAGTGCTAGTCGTTTCATTTCGGTATACCCCCTACATCCCTAACAATTTGTTTTACTTATTCCAAACGTTGCCTGCCTGCACAATTTTTTCCTTCTACCTGTCCCTCCAATATTAAAGCGACTATTCCTGGATGACTTAATATGTGGTCTATAAATCTGTATCTTCTGTTAACAATATTTTTCCAAATGCTTCTTTCTTTACCAGTTCTTCTTTCTTTACACCACTTCATTTGTCACTTTATCCACCATTTTATTCAAAAGGTTCTAATCTTATTTTCTCAGGTACCCAATCGTCCAAGTTTCACTTCCATATAAAGCCTACGTTTCAAACGTATACTTTTAAAAGTCTTACCATGACATTTAAATTAATTTTTGATGTAAACAAATTATATTTCTGACTGAAGGTTCGTTTCTCCTGTGCTATTCGGCATTTTATATCGCTCATGCTTCGTCCATCTTTAGTAATTCTACTTCCCAAATAACAAAATTCTTCTACCTCGATAATCTCTTCCTATTTTTATACTGGGTGGTCCATCTTCGTTATTTCTACTACATTTCATTTATTTATTTTTCATTTTTCTTTCGTTTTGTTCTTGTTTATTTTCATGAAGTAGTTCTTGCGTAGGACTTCATCATCCATGCCGTTCATTGTTTCTTCTAAATCTGTTTTACTCTCAGCTGAAATTACTATAACAGCAAATCGTAGCATCTTTATCTTTTCACCTTGTAGTGTTACTCAGGACCTAAATTATTCTTTAACATCATTAACTGTTAGTTGTATGTAAATATTAAAAAGTAATGGTGAGGGAACCTGCTTGTCGTACTGCCTTTCTTATTACGTCTTCTTTCTTATTTTCCTTCAATTATTACTGTTGCTGTTTGTTTCCTGCACATGTTAGCAATTGTTCTTCTATCTCTGTGCTTGAACCCTATTTTTTTTAAATGCTGAACATTTTATTCCAGTCTACGTTATCAAATGCCTTTTCTAGGTCTATAAAAGTATGATGGTTTGTTTTTCTTTAATGTTTTATCCACTATTAATCTCAGCGCTAAAATTACTTCCCTTATCCCTATACTTTTCCTGAAACCAAATTGGTCTTCTTGTAACACTTCTTCCACTCTCTTCTCAATTCTTCTGTACAGAATTCTAGTTAAAATTCTGCAAGTATTCCGTCTATTTCAATAACCTTTCTACCATTCAAATCTTTTAATGCTCTCTTAAATTCAGATCTCAGTATTGTTTTTCTCCTTTCATCTTCTTCGACTTCCTCTTCACCTCTATAACACCAGTTTCTAATTCATTTCCTCCATATAACTCTTCAATATATTCCACCCACCTATCGACATTTCCTTTCGTACTATAAATCAGTGTACCATCTTTATTTAACACATTATTAGATTTTAATTTATGTACTCCAAACTTTTCCTTAACTTTTCTGTATGCTCCGTCTATTTTACCAATGTTCATTTATCTTTCCACTTTTGAACACTTGTTTTAACCCATTCTTCTTTCGCTAGTTTACGATTCCTGTTTATAATATAAACTATAATAAATTTAATAAAATATTTTTATCTAAATGTTCCACGTAGCCAGAGGAGTCAAACAAAATGCTACGTCGTCGTGATTATACTAATCTTGTTTCTTTATAATTATAAATTTATTCTATTATAATAATAGTAATGAATTACTTCTTATCATGATTAAATAATCACTATTATTTTTTTATATATAAAATAAATGTAATATATTTCCAATTTAATACGATTTATCAAGATTTAAAAATTATCCGCTTGGTATAATCTGGATTATTTCTTTACTAAATTTAACTTTATTTCCCGCTTAATAAAATAATAAATAATTTTTTTTTCTTTTTTTATTATCTATCGTTTTGTACCAAAATTCAGGTTGGATGTATTATTTTAAGACCTTTCAGGCTGTAAAATATCATATTGCAGGTTAAAGTTTGGTTAGGTTAGGTTGGATTTAAGTAAGGGTTAAGTTGGGTTTATATAGGCTTTACACACTGTTATTGTTCGTATTTACTATCTTAATTGATACAAGACAAAAGACTTAAGTTTAATTCCAGGGTTCCTTATTGGACAGATAAGCCGTAGAGCTTACCATAAATACTTTTCTTTCTTTCTCTTTATATATTTATATACAATTTTGTATTAGTAGATTTTAACGTTTTTTTTTCTTTCTTTTATTGCTTCTCTTGGAAATAGAAATTTAATTAAATAAAATAAAATTTATAATTTAAAGAAAAATAATAAAAGTAATCGATTTTTTTAAAAGTATATATAAACATGTTATAATGAAACATTTTGTTTCAATTTCGTCTTTTATTCGTCGCTGCTTAATATTACTTTTTTTTCAATATAATAATACATATTATGTATTATTAATACATAAGTCTGACGAATTTCCGTCACACTTCAAAAAAAGTGTTATAGTCATGATACCAAAGAAAGCAGGGCCAGATAAATCTGAAGAATACAGAACAATTAGTTTAACTAGTCATGCATCAAAAATCTTACCTAGAATTGTATACGGAAGAATTGAGAGGAGAGTGGAAGAAGTGTTAGGAGAAGACCAATTTGGTTTCAGGAAAAGTATAGGGACAAGAGAAGCAATTTTAGGCGTCAGATTAATAATAGAAGGAAGAACCAAACAGCAACAGTAATAATTGAAAAACATAAGAAAGAAGCCGTAATAAGAAAAGCAGTCCGACAAGGATGTTCCCTATCTCCGTTACTTTTTAATCTTTACATGGATCTAGCAGTTAATGATGTTAAAGAACAATTTATATTCGGAGTAACAGTACAAGATGAAAAGATAAAGATGCTACGATTTTCTGATGATATAGTAATTCTAGCCGAAAGTAAAAAGGATTTAGAAGAACCAATGAACGGCATAGATGAATTCCTACGCAAGAACTATCGCATGAAAATAAACAAGAACAAAACAAAAGTAATGAAATGTAGTAGAAATAACAAAGATGGATCACTGAATTTGAAAATGGAAGGAGAGGGGATAATGGAGGTGGAAGAATTTTGTTATTTGAGAAGTAGAATTACTGAAGATGGATAAAGCAGGAACGATATAAAATGCCGAATAGCAGAAGCGAAACGAGCCTTCAGTAAGAAATATAATTTTTTTACATCAAAAATTAATTTAAATGTCAGGAAAAGATTTTTGAAAGTGTATGGTTGGAATATGAAAGGGAAACTTGGACAATCTGAGTATCTGAGAAGAAAAGATTAGAAGCTTTTGAAATGTGATGCTATAGGAGATTGTTAAAAATCAGATGGGTAGATAAAGTGACAAATGAAGAGGTGTTACGACAAATAGATGAAGAAAGAAGCATTTGGAAAAATATAGTTAAAAGAAGAGACAGACTTATAGGCCACATACTAAGGCATCCTGGAATAGTCGCTTTAATATTGGAAGGACAGGTAGAAGGGAAAAATTGTGTAGGAAGGCCACGTTTGGAATATGTAAAACAAATTGTTAGG
The DNA here is from genome assembly GCF_047948215.1 of Lycorma delicatula. Lineage (NCBI taxonomy): Eukaryota > Metazoa > Arthropoda > Insecta > Hemiptera > Fulgoridae > Lycorma > Lycorma delicatula. Next base: position 34,145,585 of record NC_134467.1, on the reverse strand, counting down.
GATGTAGGATGTAGAGGGTATACTGAAATGAAACGACTAGCACTAGATAGGGAATCTTGGAGAGCTGCATCAAACCAGTCAAATGACTGAAGACAAAAAAAAAATAATACATTTATTTGATAACTTGATAATTTATCATTTTCAATACGTAATAGATATTTTATTATCTATTTCCATTTTGTAATTAGATAATGATGTTTAAATTTAAATAATTAAGATAATTTAATAAGCTCTTTTGAAACACAAAAGCCTCAAACACAAAGGTTTTAGGTTTTAATTTTTTCTTATACGTATTTATATATGTGATATGTATTAGTGTTGATGTATATAATATTCTGTAATTATTTTATCTTCGTCATTCGTAGACAAGAAACACATCCACATAAGAGGAAGAACTTTGATACTGCTAATGAAAGCTATTAATCAATCAATTTCACTCTAACTTATGCAGTTGTTAATTACATGGTCTGGGTTTATAGTTTGTTTGTGTACTTACTTTGTATACAGTGATGTAAAACGTTGTTAGTTAGTTGATTAAATATACTGTCTGTTTTTCCTTTCATCACATATTTTTTCTATAGTTTTTTAAAAATATTTTTCTACTTTTTGTTTAAATTTTGCATAATGTTTGTTTGTTTATATACTTATTTTATTATTTGTACTGCTATGTTTTTACGGGATGTACTCCGGATACGGTGTGTTTCAAAATTAATTTCGCAGTTTTAAAGTCACATAATATTTATGAAGTTTTACTTGCATTGGTAAATTATATATTAAATCAATGGTTTCCAACCAGTATTATTTCTTGGGAGTATACAGTTCTAGTACTTGTAATCTTTATTCATGAGCGAATATATTTTTATTATTATTATTTTATTTTAATTATAAATTTACGTAATTTGTTACCCGTGAAGAGACCCTTTACAACTCCTTATGATTTTTGTTAAATTTTATATTTTTGTACTTATTTTTAAATAAACTTATGTTATTGTTAAAATTTTGACTGTGATATTAGTTGTATGAAGCTTTTTATGATTTTAGTTTTAAGTTTTAATTGTTTTTTTTCCTCTTTTAATATTTTTATTTTAATCTAGTTTTAGTTTTTAGCTTTTTATTTTTCTGTTGTATGTGATACTAGTGGTAAGTTTTTAATGATATTAGTTAATCATTTATAGATTAATTTTTATCTAGTTTTAGTTTGATCCAAGCGATGATAACGCGAAAGCGTTTTTCGCCTTCCAAAAAAAAAGTGGTTCCCAAACTTTCTCGCCGTTTTTCAATAAAATTTTTCTACGACGCTCTACTCTAAGTAAATGTATGACTACTCGTAAGGAAGAGATAAAAATAAATAAAACTGGTGTATCTTCATTAATATTTTTACTTTATTAACCACTGAATGTGAAAATAGGAGGAGAAAAGATTATGGAGGTAGAAGAATTTTGTTATTTGGGAAGTAAAATTACTAAAGATGGACGAAGCAGGAGCGATATAAAATGCCGAATAGCACAAGCTAAACGAGCCTTCAGTAAGAAATATAATTTGTTTACATCAAAAATTAATTTAAATCTCAGGAAAAGATTTTTGAAAGTGTATGTTTGGAGTGTCGCTTTATATGGAAGTGAAACTTGGACAATCGGAGTATCTGAGAAGAAAAGATTGGAAGCTTTTGAAATGCGGTGCTATAGGAGAATGTTAAAAATCAGATGGGTGGATAAAGTGACAAATGAAGAGGTATTGCGGCAAATAGATGAAGAAAGAAGCGTTTGGAAAAATATAGTTAAAAGTAGAGACAGACTTATAGGCCACATACTAAGGCATCCTCGAATAGTCGCTTTAATATTGGAAGGACAGGTAGAAGGGAAAAATTGTGTAGGCAGGCCACGTTTGAGTATGTAAAACAAATTGTTGGGGATGTAGGATGTAGAGGGTATACCGAAATGAAACGACTAGCACTAGATAGGGAATCTTGGAGAGCTGCATCAAACCAGTCAAATGACTGAAGACAAAAAAAAAAAAAAAAACATTAAATTAATAATTATAAATCTCTTGGTTCAATTAATTATGAAGCTTTTACAATATTTCGCAGCGCCCCTGTGAAAGAGGTCACGGCGCACAGTTTGGGAATCACTGCATTAATTGAAAGAGCAACTCGAAAACTTTATCCTGTAAATATTCTACAGGACAGCACTATTATTCACAAGACACACATCAAGACGACAGGAGAGTTCATCCCATATAATCAGCAACTCTGGAGTAATTGATGCAACAGCTGCTCCTGTGTCTCAAGTTGGGTAGGTCATATTTAATGATGTATAGAGGATCACACCAACGACTTTTTTGGTAGTCCACCACTCTTTCTGCTTCTAATCCAAAGGCTTTCGTCAGCAGTCCTTTGAAGCCCTCATATTTTTCTTGTACAATATGCATTTAGCATTGAGCAAAGATGTCCAAAGATGAGCAAAGGATGTCGGCATGTAAATCAGCAACTGATTCTCTGACCTTTTCGGGTATTTTTACGCTTGGTATCGCATTGGAACTTCGTTTTCCTTAACCTTTATACGGATTTTATTACAAAATATTGGACACTTGTGTTCTTTGATGGTTGGGTATCAATTAACCACACATATCAGAAATGGTCGACCTGAGACTGTACAGGACCACACTTCACTTATACTCATACATATCATCCTCATTCATCCTCTGAAGTAATACCTGATGGTGATTCCCGCAAGCTAAACAGGAAAATAAAGAATTGTGACTTCGAACGTATCTTCTTCTTCGTATCTTACTCAGTTCTTCTTTTCGATTAGCGTCTTCTTCTTGTTTCTATTTCCTACCTCCTAACTTTCCGTGTGGTCAATTTACAATTTTTTTTTTCTTTTAGTCGGGTAGGTAAGAGTGACACGTACCGTTGATCCTTTACAATCCTCAACGAAAATCATGGCCTGGGTTCAGAGATTGCGAATGTGGTAGCCATGGCCAACAAGTCCTATCAATCTGGTTCCCGGTGAACAATCCAGCGATCGGGTAGAATTTCATTCAACCATTCACATACAGCGTTATGATAGGAGGAGAGGCACCATCTAGTTACTAAATAAAGTTCTGCGATTCATATTACAGTTGAGAAAAGATTTCCCAGGACGGATATCGTAACTCACCGGGTTGGTCTAGTGATGAACGCGTCTTCGCAAAGCAGCTGGTTTTGAAGTCGAGAGTTCCAACGTTCAAATCCTAGTAAAGGCAGTTAGTTACATTTATACAGATTTGAATACTAGATCGCGGATACCGATGTTCTTTGCTGGGTGGGTTTCAATTAACCACACATCTCAGAAATGGTTGACCTGACAATTTACAAGTCTAAATTTCACTTACACTCATACATATCATCCTCATTCATCGTCCGAAGTAATACCTGATTGTGTTTCCCGGAGGCTAAACAGGAAAAAGACGGATATCGTACGACTATGCACAAAAAAACTCTTTTTCACTTTCAATATTGTCTTCGGACACACCCAACCTCATGTAATCTTCGCTTTATAAATACAACCATTGATTTCAAATTGTTTTACCATATACGAATATTATTGTCACTCGGTGGATTACAATGAAATGCTCGTTGAACGATAATTATAGATTAGCCCTTTGCAAACTGCAAAACACAGAATTTTCTGTCGGGTTGGTCGCCATATTTGCTACTAGCGCATTCAAACGGAACCTACAGAAAACAGTTTATGAGCTTGCGCACATCTAAAACTGTTTGAATTGTTCTTTAATTAATCAATGTACGTAAAGTTTGAGACATATATATATATAATTTTAATTCAATACATAGAGTGATTCAAAAAGAAGGTAAAAAATTCTCAGGACATGTTCTAGTGGTAAAAATTCATATAAACAGAGGTTCGTAAAAACGCTTCGCTAGCAAGTATCCGCTTTGATTTCTGCACTTTCGGTAAAAATTAGTCCAACAGTATTTCTTGGAATAAATCAATCTAGATTAAAAAACTATCTTCATTTCTTTTAAAATAAAACTAACTTGACACGATCTCAACCGGAGTAATTTTATTAATGTTAATATGTAACATATTATAAATAATTTAATGATATTAAAAATACTACAATAAAACAAAATATTATTGAATCATGAAAATACTATAATAATTTTTTTTTTTTTTTTTTTTTGTCTTCAGTCATTTGACTGGTTTGATGCAGCTCTCCAAGATTCCCTATCTAGTGCTAGTCGTTTCATTTCAGTATACCCTCTACATCCTACATCCCCAACAATTTGTTTTACATACTCCAAACGTGGCCTGCCTACACAATTTTTCCCTTCTACCTGTCCTTCCAATATTAAAGCGACTATTATTCCAGGATGCCTTAGTATGTGGCCTATAAGTCTGTCTCTTCTTTTAACTATATTTTTCCAAATGCTTCTTTCTTCATCTATTTGCCGCAATACCTCTTCATTTTTCACTTTATCCACCCATCTGATTTTTAACATTCTTCTATAGCACCAAATTTCAAAAGCTTCTAGTCTTTTCTTCTCAGATACTCCGATTGTCCAAGTTTCACTTCCATATAAAGCGACACTCCAAACATACACTTTCAAAAATCTTTTCCTGACATTTAAATTAATTTTTGAGGTAAACAAAATATATTTCTTACTGAAGGCTCGTTTAGCTTGTGCTATTCGGCATTTTTTATCGCTCTTGCTTCGTCCATCTTTAGTAATTTTACTTCCCAAATAACAAAATTCTTCTACCTGCATAATCTTTTCTCCTCCTATTTTCACATTCAGCGGTCCATCTTTGTTATTTCTACTACATTTCATTACTTTTGTTTTCTTCTTGTTTATTTTCATGCGATAGTTCTTGCGTAGGACTTCATCTATGCCGTTCATTGTTTCTTCTAAATCCTTTTTACTCTGGGCTAGAATTACTATATCATCAGCAAATCGTAGCATCTTTATCTTTTCTCCTTGTACTGTTACTCCGAATCTAAATTGTTCTTTAACATCATTAACTGCTAGTTCCATGTAAAGATTAAAAAGTAACGGAGATAGGGAACATCCTTGTCGGACTCCCTTTCTTATTAGGGCTTCTTTCTTATGTTCTTCAGTTGTTATTGTTGCTGTTTGGTTCCTGTAAATGTTAGCAATTGTTCTTCTATCTCTGTATTTGAACCCTAATTTTTTTTAAATGCTGAACATTTTATTCCAGTCTACGTTATCGAAAGCCTTTTCTAGGTCTATAAACGCCAAGTATGTTGGTTTTTTTTTCGTTTGTCTTCCTTCTACTATTAATCTGAGGCCTAAAATTGCTTCCCTTGTCCCTATACTTTTCCTGAAACCAAATAGGTCTTCTCCTAACACTTCTTCCACTCTCCTCTCAATTCTTCTGTATAAAATTCTAGTTAAGATTTTTGATGCATGACTAGTTAAACTAATTGTTCTGTATTCTTCACATTTTTCTGCCCCTGCTTTCTTTGGTATCATAACTATAACACTTTTTTTGAAGTCTGATGGAAATTTCCCATTTTCATAAATATTACACACCAGTTTGTATAATCTATCAATCGCTTCCTCACCTGCACTGCCCAGTAATTCTACAGGTATTCCGTCTATTCCAGGAGCCTTTCTGCCATTTAAATCTTTTAATGCTCTCTTAAATTATAATAATAAATAATATTAATACTAAAAATAATCCGAATTAAAATATATATTGTAATTAAATTATTCCAGTTAATATCTTGTCAATTATTTAATTTTATTCGGGAGTAAATGATAAGCAGTATTTTAATCTGGAGGGAATCATTTCAAGACTTTTCCCATAACTTTATTATTTATAAATGGATTTGAATAAATATTGTGTCACTTTCTTTTTTATAATTTTTTTTTTTTTGTAAAACATAACATTTAAATAAACCAGCGATTGCAAATATATTACAAATTAAACAGTTTACATTGCTGCCATTTTAAAATGGGTTGAGAAATGAGGTTCATTATTTTTATAAAAGTAAAGGTCTATGTACAGATGGTGTATACAAAATTTCAGCTCGATATGATTAAATATTCCTGAGAAATAAATTTTTATATTAACCCGGCATCATTGTGGTACGAAATTGTTACACGGATGTTGAGGTGGGTCAATATAACATGTGTATGAAATGTACATTTTCATGTTTTATTGAATATTTTCGTAATCTTTGTCATTATATACACTTTGCTTTTAGGAATAAAAGAAAAAAAATATTAATTACAGAACATTTATTCAAAGTATTTAAATTTTTTACTTATATTCACAAAAAATTAACAAAATCGAGATCCCTTAAGGTTTCATCACTTTACTACACTAAAATATAGTCTTTTCAGTCACATACGGCACTTAAATTATACCTAACTAATATATCTTTGGAAAAAACGTTTAACGAAACTAATTCAAATCCTCATTCTTTACACAATCACTGCAGAAAGGTACGATATGCTCAGGGAAAATATATTTGTCACAACCTCGACATGTATGTTTTGTTTTACGATCTCTTTGTATAGATGATACTTGGCATCTTTTGCGGGCGTTAGGTATTTTAGCAGGAAGCTCTTCAGGTGATGCACCAGTAAAATCTCTGATTTTCTTACGCATTTCTCGTGGCAAGCGATTCAGATTCTGGCGGTTTTTCAAATCATCATTGACGAGCGCAAGACCTAATCTTTTCAAAAAAATTTCCATCGGCTTATTATTGTTTATCCGGTGTATTATAAGACCGTTAATGCCAGAAATATTCGACATGGAGTAAAAAAATGGTAAGACGCCATCTTTTCGAATTACGGCTAACGTCATATGTAGCGCTAAGTTCATCAGCGACGTCTACCCCACATTTGGTTGAATTATATAGGTGTTAATTTTAGGTTTTCGTTTTTCTCCAGTTGAATCGTCAATCTGTTCATCATGTTGCAAACTCGACATCAGCAAAACCATCTTATTATCTTCATCCACATTATCATTATCGACAAGCCTTCTTCTGAATCAGATTCCTCAAGAATTGACAAAATTCTTTGGTTCTCTCTATCTATGTTTCTAACTACCTTGAAGAAAGGAAAAAATAGTAAAATCAAAAACATGAACATAAGAAAAAACTTAAATAAACACCAAAAAACAATTCAGTAATAAAAAATTATACTTAAACAAGGCGCGAAATTGTTACGTTAATTGTGAAGATTAATATTTATCTTTTTGACAAATGCGCGCATTTAGCTCCCACCGTGGTCACCGCTCGACTGATTTTTTTCAAACACGTTTAGAACACAGCGTTGTCTACACCTACTGAGAAGAATGGCAACGTTGCGTGCGTACGTAAAAAAATATTTGCATTTTTAAACACGCTGATTCATTTTGACCCAACCTCAATGACACCGGGTTAAAATAATAAAATGACAGAAGGCTGGTAAACTAAGCGTTTCCGGAAATACGATATGTTGACGTAAATTTGTATTTTATTCTGGTACTGAGACCATCCCCTGAATTTCTGAAACGATTTTTATAAACATTGTATCACGAAGTTCTTCCGGAACATTCATAAGCTATTCTACTCGTAATAATAATGGAAAAAGTAATATAAATATATGTCATAAAACGCATCGTTTACAATTTCGGCTACTGAAAAGTTTCGCTCGGATTTCACGCGGAAAAACGAGATCGTACAGAAATTTTTTGGATGGTAATTATGAAACAGAATAAGTCCCATTCAATTTATATCATTTTATTGAAAATTAAATTTTTTAAAGGTTTTGTTTAAATGTTTTATTTGTGTATTACCCATTTAACAAAGTTATTTTACGTCAAAAAAAAAAAATCAGGGGTTTTTTAACCTCAATTTATTGAATTTCATCCCAAATTTTTCAAAACCTATGGCAGACCGGTACCATTTTTATTCGATTTTTAAGCTAAAAAAACAAAAGAAATAATTTATTCTGCACCTTAATTAACCTCCTAAAGATTTCAGTACGATCTCATATCAACGGTATAGCTAAAAACCAAACGAAATCTTTCACTAGCCGTAATTTGCAAACCAAGCATATTAGGATATATGATTTTATGGAATTTTTTCGATTATTTTCACCAGTATAATAGGTTATGAAAGTTCGAAGAGAACTTTGTGAGACTATATTTTATGTATTGTCTCACCAAAAACGGTAATATATTTAAAAATACATGGAAGTAAAAGTAAAGTAAGATAAAAATTAAACAGGAATCCAAAAATGCGTAGTTTTTTTAATAGAATCTATCAAATATTTCGTTTGATTTCTACATCAAGGGTTAAATGAAACCCTACTGAAATTCTTGGAACTGAAATGTTCAGTTTAACTTGCATTCTCTCTTGTAACACGCTTATAATTTTCAGTCGCAGTCAATATGTCAATGGTGATACAACCACTAAGACATTTCAATTACATTTAATATTCCTATATACAATTACAAATTCTGTTTATAGCCTTTAAAGGTATAAATGTATTCAGTCTGTAATTAATTATTTTGATGTCATAACGTTACTGACAAGTAAATAATTTCAATAATCAAACGTTTATAACATACCACAAACCTATAACATTTTTTTATCTTCTAATTTAAAACGTGGTATTCATTTTCTTCTCTAGGATTTATCTTATTTAATATATTTAAAAAAATAGATGGTAAAAGTATTACATGAATTTCCCGACTACTGAGGTCAAGTAATGGTTACGAATATAAGATATAAGCATCAAATTCCCAAATGATAAAATAAAAAATATTCTGATTTTAGGAAGTTTCTTACTCTGTGGGGAAAATCTAGGAAAGGTTTATTCATAAAGAAGTGATCCTTAACAAAAATATTATTTAAAAGAAAATTGTTTAAAAATATTGAAAATATAAAGTATAACTTTTATGAATGTAATTAGAAAAAATGTCTTTCGGCAAACTAGAAGGTGGAGGTAGATTTTATATTTGCTAAGCAGATGGGTAAGAAAGATTTCCACCTTAAAGTTAAGAAAACTTTTAAATTTACTCAAGACGACAATGATTGCATGTGAAAAAAGTTTCACGTGCTTAGCATACGACAAACCCCATCTACTTACAATACCAGCAATATTTTGGTCATCCCTTACCGTAAGGGTTGGTGTTCAATTTCAGTTCCTTAGATGTCAAAACGTCTCTTCCCAAATCAGCTGATTTGGAATTCGAGAGTTGCAGCATTCAAATCCTACTAAAGTCAGTTATTTTTACACAGATTTGATACTAGATCGTGGTTACCGGTGTTCTTTGGTGGTTGGGTTTCAATTAACCACACATCACAGGAATGGTCAAACTGAGACTTTACAAGACTATACTTCATTTACACTCATACATTTCACAAGTATTATCTGAAAGGTTATTACCGGAGGCTAAACAGGAAAAAAAAAAAGATACAATCACGTACAAGTAAAATGATCCATATTCAACTGATTTTTCCTTTTGCTTTTTGTGTGTTTATTATAAAATAATATTACTTAGTGTTACATTATCCGCAGTTATATTATTTAACCGTTAATGTGTAGAGTAGTTAAATAAATTGGTACATCTTAGAAATTTCTAATAATACAGATTTAAGGATTTGAGAAATCGCATTATTATGAGTTGTAAAATAAATGTACAAACTAATTTCGAAATTTACATGAAACCGATTTTAGAGTTAAATAATAATTTATTTTAACTTAAATTGAATTTATGTTATTAATAAACTACTCTAGTATTTGTATATGACAGATGTTTGTTAGTAAAATTTATCAGTTATTTAATTTATCAGTTATATAATTCAATTTAAACTAAACTTCTGCATTTGATAGATTTATTGTATGATATCAAAAATTATTTCTATTGTTTAACAAATATTTTAGTTATAAAAAAAAATCTTATGTATAATAACGTACGGCTTAGCTTATTGAAATATTTATTATTGGCCGGCCTCCGTGCCGCAAGTGGTAGCGTCTTGATTTTTCACTTGGAGGTCCCGGGTTCGAATCCCGGTCATGTATGGCATTTTCAAATGTCACAAAAATTACCATTTCATCTCATCCTATGAAGCAATACCTAACGGTGGACCCGGAGGCTAAAAAGTAAAAAATATTTATGCATACAGGGTCTCCGAAGAGGTAAAGGTGAAGTTTTTAAGGGATTGATTTAGGGCTAAGATTCTCAAAAGTTTTTTCCACCGCCCACATTGAGAATCAAAACTTTTCTAGCGCCCTCAAAATTTTTTAATTTACCATCTGTTAAAGATAATGATTGCATTTGCTGTTAAAACAAGTTTCTATATTTCCCACATGTATTTGTATCAGTACGTTTCTTAGATCGGGAGATATGCAACATTAAAAACAAAAGTGACCTTTTTTCTTTAAAGTCGAATATTTCCGTTCAGAAAAAATGTAGAGAGACATACAAAAAAGAAATTAAAACTAAAGGCTTAACCGTTTAAATTATTTTAATGCAGTTTACTCAAAAAATTCGTGTCTCCCACGCGCAAAAAAATTTCAAATATTAAAATTTTTCTACTACCTGCTTTTTTTTAATTTGATGATTTTTGAAATCTGAAGTACACTGTCAAAAACAATTTTTTTTTATTCCTCTTTCTCTAAGACTCTCGGTTTCAAAGTTAAAGTAGTTGGAATTTTTATCAAGAACGTAGGTGTCCCTTTAACTTTTTGTACTAGTGTAGTAGGAATTTAATTTTAATTTGAAATATCAGGAAAACATATTTTTTTTTACTTTTTTTTTTTTAATCAGACATCGCCTTCCTTTTTTCCTGTTTAGCCTCCGTCAGGTATTACTTCAGAGGATGATATGTATGAGTATAAGTGAAGTGTACTCTTGTACAGTCTCAGGTCGACCATTCCTGAGATCTGTCGTTAATTTTAAACCAACCACCAAAAAACACCAGTATCTACGATCTAGTAATCAAATAGGTATACCTTTAATAGAATTTTAACGTTGGAACTCTCGACTTTGAAATCAGCTGATTTGCCAAGACGCGTTCACCACTAGACCAACCCGGTGGGTGGGTAGCCATCGCCTTCCTAGACCGGCTGAACGCCCTACAATTTTCTTTCGTCCTTCTACCGCCCATCAAAAGGCCTCCAGGTCCACAAGGGGGCGGCGTTACTGCCCACTTTGAGAATAAAATATTTAGAACATTAACGTAAAAAATAAACTTTTTTGTTGTTAAATTTCCTTTGTCGTTCATTTTCCTTCTGTTCTCTATTTCATTAACATATTTTAATAAACTTTATGTACTGAAAAATATCTTGTACAAAATATTTAAATTTAAAAATATTACGTTTGAATTTATAAAAACGCTGCTATTAAAAACTTTTAATCATTTTAGCTCCGTAAATCGTTAGCATGGTTTGACATGATTCTATCTGCACTCACTGAAGAGTTGAAAAAAAAAAACATTCAAATTTTCAACTTGTCATAATTTTTTCCATTTTTTTTTTAAGTTGTCTATTTTACATGTCGTTAGTTCTATTCAGGAATATTTACCTAGAAGATCTTACTTGTAAAAAGGAAATGACATGTTATATTTGCAGTTAGAACCTTGTCAAAAAAAAAAATTGGCATTTACGAAGTTACAAGGTTGTAACTGCCAGTAGAACTTTGTCAAATTAACATTATGTAATTTTTGTTTAAAAACTTAATACAAATAAAACGCATATAAAACGTCAAGCTTACGACCCTACTCGTTACTGAAATGGACTCGTCCAACATCTGAACAACGTAGTAGAACACTACCGATAGTAACAACAATGCAATCAAGACAAGATGTTGTTTTCGGTAGATGAACGTGTTTTCATTGTTGAGTCGTACTTCAGTACGAAATCAGCAGTTGCAGTGCAAGATTTGTTTCGCCATAAGTACCCAGATAAACCAGCTTCTAACAAAACATCAGTATTAAGGTTAGTCGCAAAATTTAGAGAGACCGGTTCTGTTAATAACAAGGAACACAAAAGATCTGTGTCAGTGTTGAATACAGATATAGTCACCAAAATCAAAGACCGATTATTCGCCTCGCCAAATAAATCGATCAGAGGTTTGTCTGCTGAAATTAATTTGTTTAAATCAACTGTTCATCGGGCGACCAAACGATTACAATTACGACCTTATCGCATTCAAACGGTTCATCGACTTCTTCAGTCCGACAAAGGAATACGGCTACAATATTGTCAACGGATCCGTCGATTTCTGCATGAGGGAATTAATGTTATGGATTCGTTATTTTTCACAGACGAACCACGGTTTCATTTGGATGGCTACGTAAACAGCCAAAACAGTAGAATTTGGAGCTCTGAAAAGCCCCACGTTTATCACGAAAAACAATTACACCTGCAGAAGTCGGGCGTGTGGTGCGTGGTATCGCGGAAGAAAACAATCGGTCCTTTTGTTTTTGAGTATACCATTAATGCAGAACGATATCAGGATATTCTATTTCAGTTCATCGCATTCTTGGAAGAGGAAGACAGACACTGCTAGCTACAACATGACGGTGCGACATCGCACTACGCAGGTTCAACTTCTGATTTCGTCGAGGAATTCTTTGGTAATCGTGTTATCGGTCGAGGCTTGTGGCCACCAAGATCTCCAGATTTGACTGCGGCGGATTTTTTTTTTTCTACGGGGTTACGTCAAAGAAAAAGCCTACAGCAACAAACCAAGAACACTTGAAAGATTGAAAGTCAATATTGAACAAGATGTATTAAATATCCAGCCACAAACTTTGAAAAAAGTTGCAAGAAACGCTGTAAAAGGAATTGAAGCTTGTATTCAAGAAGATGGCGGCCACTTCCAACTTTTACTCTAAATGTAAGCTAATGGATGGTAATAATAAAAATTACATTTACATTTACACATGCCTTTTTATTATTTCAATACCTACCAATATAATATTGGTTGCGTTTTATATGGGACACCCTTAGTTATGGAAAAAAAATATGGAAGTTAATTCTGACATAATTAAATAATCAGAAAAAATTTTTTAATATCTGTTGTATGTTATTAACATAAAACACAAAATATGTATTTATAAAAATGGCGTCATTCATAAAAAAAAAGTTCATGTACAGACTAAATCTACTATAAATATAAAGAAAGACTAGGTACAAAAAATAAAATTCAGGTTTCAATATAGTCACAACCTTGCTTTTAATTTTTATAACACGATATGAAACTCACAATATACATGATAATAATTATATCATCTACAGACTAAAATCGACTACATGCATATTTTAAAGAGACTTAAAACTTATTTTAAAGACAGACTGTAAGTACAAACAGTAAAATACATGATTCAGTATACTTATATAAAAACGTTATCTTGATATTAATTTTTATAACAACTTAAAAAATAATGGCTTTAAAAAAAGTGATATCAAGTTTACTGATTAACTCATCCTGTCAACGTGTAACACTGATGAATAGCATTCTCATCTTATTGTGGAATGAAAGGAAATGCAGCTTTTATATCCTTTTTTTAGTTTTGAAATCTCATTTACACACTTGAGTACTTTGGGTTCAACTTGTAGGACATTCAAACAACTTACCTTGACCTCATTTCATTTCCTTTATGTTGTTTGAATAAACTTTATATTAGCAGAATTTTCTAGTTTGTACATGTCATGTATTGTTTTGTAATACACCGCATAAAATTTTCAAATATGCTACTTGAGAATACAGGTTTGTTTTATAGTTCAGTAACATGACAGTACTTGAAAAATCCTTGAAATCTTTATGCTGCATCTGAATAACACGATATTGTTTTTGAAGGTTCATCTGTTTTAAACTTCTAATTAATCCTGTAGGAGAGTAAAAATCATTCTTTCTCATTAATTTTTCTAACATACTGTGTGGACATTTTCTAATTCTTACACAAATGAGTGTCCAGGTAATGATTATTTCATTGTTAATGATGACACATTCTGGTGTTTTCACAGAAAATGTAATACTGCATTAGATATAACAGAATTGCGATTCTGGAATTCACATGAGTCCAGCAACATCTAGAATCTTATGAAAAGTACTGGTAATATCATTGCCAGATTGACCTGCCATATTTTCAGTCCACAGAGCGCAATAAACATTTTTAGTTACAATGTAGTAGGCGATTATGTTACATGAATTGAGTTTTCTTAAATAAAACGGTGAATTAATATCTGAATGGGAAGTTAAAATAACATTCTTCAAATCAAACAATAATAGAGGTAGATCTTTACACTCCTTTTCTTGTTTCCTGACATCCCATATTTCATATTCATTATTTAATTCTTCAGATAATGTCTCGGTTTTACTTGCTACTTTAAATTTTTCACACAGATCACATCTGTCGCTTTTAGTGATATGAAATCCAATATTATTAAACTGCGTTACAAAAATTTTATAGTACATTAACTTCTTAGTTGGCACAATGTTTTTATCTGTACATTGTGTCTTGACATGTTCGATACAGGTACTACATCTTTGATACATTTATATGAGAGCCTAGGAGACTGGTATTTGTATTGGCTCTGCAATAATATGACTCTACTGTTGGGAATGGTTTTATGTCCTCAATAACAGCAGCAGTATCACCTTCAGGCATTCGTCAACTTTTTTTTAGTTTCAGTACCTTTTGTCCTAAGTATGTGTTTGTAGTATTTTTTATACTGTGAGTGATGTACACTGTTTTATGTCATATGGCAAGTCTACCTAAATAAAATGATTTGTATATCTGAATTTCTTCTTCTTAATTATGAAAGAAGTATTTAAAAGAAATATGTACTTCTTGAAGCGCTGTGATGTAGTTCATTATGTGCCTGCCCTGTATCATCATTTTCTTCAATATATTTTTTCTGCTGCCTTGCTGTGAGAAACCGGTTTAGTGGTATTTAAAATAAAACGTCCTTTTTTGTTAGGAGATAGCAGAGAATAGAAAAAACTGTGGACATCTGAGCGTTCTTCATTCAAAATTTTTTATTGGCATTTATATTTATAATAAACCTGAGAGTTTTTAGAAGTGCTTATTTGTTTTCTTAGAACACTCTCACCCCTTCGACTTATATAAATCATATGACTCTGGTGTGCCTTTTTTTTGTTACATTTCCAAAATGATGCATTAGCTAGAACTTTATTAGCATTCTTCTTCTGTGGTATACTTTGGTGAATGGAAGTTTCAGACCTAGAAATAATATATATTATATAACATTATGTTTTAAATGGATATTCTGTTTATTAAATTATATTCATTACAGAGCTTCTACAGAAGTAAAGGCCGCTCTGTGTATTATTCCATGAAATAAGTACACCAAGATGAGTATTTAATTTTTTTTTTTTTTTTTGTCTTCAGTCATTTGTCTAGTTTGATGCAGCTCTTCAAGATTCCCTATCTAGTGCTAGTCGTTTCATTTCAGTATACCCTCTACATCCTACATCCCTAACAATTTGTTTTACATATTCCAAACGTGGTCTGCCTACACAATTTTTTCCTTCTACCTGTCCTTCCAATATTAAAGCGACTATTCCAGGATGCCTTAGTATGTGGCCTATAAGTCTGTCTCTTCTTTTAACTATATTTTTCCAAATGCTTCTTTCTTCATCTATTTGCCGCAATACCTCTTCATTTGTCACTTTATCCACCCATCTGATTTTAAACATTCTCATGTTTAAAATTCATAGCACCGCATTTCAAAAGCTTCTAATCTTTTCTTCTCAGATACTCCGATTGTCCAAGTTTCACTTCCATATAAAGCGACACTCCAAACATACACTTTCAAAAATCTTTTCCTGACATTTAAATTAATTTTTGATGTAAACAAATTATATTTCTTACTGAAGGCTCATTTAGCTTGTGCTATTCGGTATTTTATATCGCTCCTGCTTCGTCCATCTTTAGTAATTCTACTTCCCAAATAACAAAATTCTTCTACCTCCATAATCTTTTCTCCTCCTATTTTCACATTTGGTGGTCCATCTTTGGTATTTCTACTACATTTCATTACTTTTGTTTTGTTCTTGTTTATTTTCATGCGATAGTTCTTGCGTAGGACTTCATCTATGCCGTTAATTGTTTCTTCTAAATCCTTTTTACTCTCGGCTAGAATTACTATATCATCAGCAAATCGTAGCATCTTTATCTTTTCACCATGTACTGTTACTCCGAATCTAAATTGTTCTTTAACATCATTAACTGCTAGTTCCATGTAAAGATTAAAAAGTAACGGAGATAGGGAACATCCTTATCGGACTCCCTTTCTTATCACAGCTTCTTTCTTATGTTCTTCAATTGTTACTGTTGCTGTTTAGTTCCTGTACACGTTAGCAATTGTTCTTCTATCTCTGTATTTGAACCCTAATTTTTTTAAAATGCTGAACATTTTATTCCAGTCTACGTTATCGAATGCCTTTTCTAGGTCTATAAACGCCAAGTATGTTGGTTTGTTTTTCTTTAGTCTTCCTTCTACATTAATCTGAGGCCGAAAATTGCTTCCCTTGTCCCTATACTTTTCCTGAAACCAAATTGGTCTTCTCCTAACACTTCTTCCACTCTCCTCTCAATTCTTCTTGATAGAATTCTAGTTAAGATTTTTGATGCATGACTAGTTAAACTAATTGTTCTGTGTTCTTCACATTTATCTGCCCCTTCTTTCTTTGGTATCATGACTATAACACTTTTTTTGAAGTCTGACGGAAATTCCCCTTTTTCATAAATATTACACACCAGTTTGTATAATATCTCAATCGCTTCCTCACCTGCACTGCGCAGTAATTCTACATGTATTCCGTCTATTCCAGGAGCCTTTCTGCCATTTAAATCTTTTAATGCTCTCTTAAATTGAGATCTCAGTATTGTTTCTCCCATTTCATCCTCCTCATCTTCCTCTTCTTCCTCTATAACACCATTTTCTAATTCATTTCCTCTGTATAACTCTTCAATATATTCCACCCATCTATCGATTTTACCTTCGTATTATATATTGGTGTACCATCTTTGTTTAACACATTATTAGATTTTAATTTATGTATTAGTATTTTATAATAAAAATAAAATGTGTTAGCACATTAACAATTTTACGTGATACCAGCTGCACTGACATAAATCCACTGTGTTGGTGTAGTAGAGAATTCATCTAACCAAACCAGCTGATTTCGAAGTCAAGAGTTCCAGTTTTCAAGTCCTAGTAAAGTCAGTTATTTCTACACGTATTTGAATACTAGATCATGGATACCAGTGTTCTTTGGTGGTTGGGTTTCTATTAACTACACATCTCAGGAATGGTCGAACTGAGACTGTACAAAACTACACTTCATTTACAGTCATACATATCATTCTCTGAAGTGTTACCCGAATGGTAATTTCCGGAAGATAAACAGGAAAAAAAATGATGCACTGACATCAGTGCTTCACTATAATGCAACAAACATAGGAATTTTACACGAGCTAATAAATTCCAATTGGGTTTCGAAGACAAAAAATCAAATCTCCCTTAATCGGCACAGTATCGAATCGGCTTAAAGTGGCCATTAGTCCTCTAAACATTACCTAAAACGTTTTTTTGCAACAATTTTTGATACGACCAACCCTTATGGCAAGAGATGATCAAAATATTGCTTGAAATGTAAGAAGATAGGACTTGTCGTGTGCTAAACATGTGAAACTTTTTCCAAATGCAACCATTGTCGTATTTAGTAAATTTGCAATTTTTCTTAAATTTATCGTGGAAATATTTTTTATCCCTCACTTAGCATTGGTGAGATCTACCTCCGCTTTCCGGCGTGCCGGAAGGGATTTTTCTTAAATACATATAAAAATATATTTGCACATAATATATGTAAAAGTATATAAATGTGTGTGTATACATATTTAAAAAAAAAAAATATTTTAATATATAATATTGAAATAACAGCGATGCTTGAATTATTTTGTGTGTGCCTATGTGCGCATAACCTCGGTAAAGTAAAATAAATTTTGTACATAGTTACTTAGGTCGTACGTCCTTGAATATAACGGAAGGAAAGTATATTTCAGTACATATTCATTCATTTTGCACTTGTAACACTCTTGGTGTACTTATATTTTGCTTTACGACTGTACTTAGTTTTATTTTATAACTTTGCCTCACTTTATTACTTTACTATATATATAAAGAGCAGTATGTGGTATACACTTGAACGCGTTTCAATACAAGCAATCAAAAACGCCAGCCATCACCTATACCAAAAGCACTAAAATCCTTTCCTTTCTTGGTAAATTGCAGACCGTAAAATGTTGTACTATAATGTATCTTATATGTGTATGTGAAAAAATGTAGGATGTGTTTGATCACGGTTGAGAAAGATTTCTTACATTATTATTTTGTTGGATTAAAAAATTATTATTTTATCGTTGAATGATAGTATCTATAATACAATTAATATAATGTAATTAATTAATTCACCAAATAAGGTACAAATTTATTTTTTTTTAATGAAAACCCACATGCCTAATCGGGATTCGAATTTGATTTAAATCGTAACGGTAAAATATTTTTTTTTCTACATAAGCTTGACGCTTGTGCGTGGGATATGGAAATGGAATTTCGTACCGTACGAAAAATGCTATGTCTGACCGACCGGGGTTCGAATCCGAGACCTCCGGGTTAAAGGCCAAGATGCTCTCACTCGCTCAACGGAAAATGGAAATTTATTTATTATTATTTATAAAATTAATTATCTGTTACTTCTGAACCTGTTGGAATAAGGGGTTTATTTATTTTAGGCTTAAAATATTACTCCTTTAAAACGTTTATAATTATTAAAAGGAGTTTATAATTATTAAATTATAATTATTATTGAGAGGAGAGTGGAAGAAGTGTTAGGAGAAGACCAATTTGGTTTCAGGAAAAGTATAGGGACAAGGGAAGCAATTTTAGGCCTCAGATTAATAGTAGAAGGAAGATTAAAGAAAAACAAACCAACATACTTGGCGTTTATAGACCTAGAAAAGGCTTTCGATAACGTAGACTGGAATAAAAGTTTCAGCATTTTAAAAAAATTAGGGTTCAAATACAGAGATAGAAAAACAATTGCTAACATGTACAGGAACCAAACAGCAACAATAACAATTGAAGAACATAAGAAAGAAGCCCTAATAAGAAAGGGAGTCCAACAAGGATATTCCCTATCTCCGTTACTTTTTAATCTTTACATGGAACTAGCAGTTAATGATGTTAAAGAACAATTTAGATTCGGAGTAACAGTACAAGGTGAAAAGATAAAGATGCTACGATTTGCTGATGATATAGTAATTCTAGCCGAGAGTAAAAAGGATTTAGAAGAAACAATGAACGGCATAGATGAAGTCCTACGCAAGAACTATCGCATGAAAATAAACAAGAACAAAACAAAAGTAATGAAATGTAGTAGAAATAACAAAGATGGACAACTGAATGTGAAAATAGGAGGAGAAAAGATTATGGAGGTAGAAGAATTTTGTTATTTGGGAAGTAAAATTACTAAAGATGGACGAAGCAGGAGCGATATAAAATGCCGAATAGCACAAGCTAAACGAGCCTTCAGTAAGAAATATAATTTGTTTACATCAAAAATGAATGTAAATGTCAGGAAAAGATTTTTGAAAGTGTATGTTTGGAGTGTCGCTTTATATGGAAGTGAAACTTGGACAATCGGAGTATCTGAGAAGAAAAGATTAGAAGCTTTTGAAATGTGGTGCTATAGGAGAATGTTAAAAATCAGATGGGTGGATAAAGTGACAAATGAAGAGGTATTGCGGCAAATAGATGAAGAAAGAAGCATTTGGAAAAATATAGTTAAAAGAAGAGACAGACTTATAGGCCACATACTAAGGCATCCTGGAATAGTCGCTTTAATATTGGAAGGACAGGTAGAAGGGAAAAATTGTGTAGGCAGGCCATGTTTGGAGTATGTAAAACAAATTGTTGGGGATGTAGGATGTAGAGGTTATACTGAAATGAAACGACTAGCACTAGATAGGGAATCTTGGAGAGCTGCATCAAACCAGTCAAATGACTGAAGACAAAAAAAAAAAAAAAATTATTAAAAAATTTTAGTTGGTTTTTTTTGTTGCAACATAAATATAATATTCAAGATGGAATTGTCTAAGTTTCGTTCTTATTTTATTTCATTTTTGGAAATGAAAATGTTACGTATGTCTAAGACAAATATGTATTGAGGACTCCAAGAATGGAGTCATCCGGATCTGGAAGAATGGAGTCTAACATCCGGATGTTAGAGAATGAGGGAAGAGACCTGGACTTGTTGGTGATCAAGGGGAAGACTAAGTATATAAGGATGACAGGAATCAATGGCTCTTATTCAAACCATATGCCGTACGCCACACCCTACACCAAACGTTACACCGAACCTTAGAGTGTGTAGAGTATTTTAAATATCTTTTAACTTATCCAGGGTAATAAAATGTCCCAGGAAATTAAAAAAACTAATAATTCTGAGTTTTAAATATGAAGTGTTTAAAATCTAAAACAGTTTTCCGTTATACTTAAATGAAAATGTGTAAAATGTTAATACCGGTATTATTGACGCTCAATGTAGCAGACATAAAATCGCTGCTAGTTTTTTCAATGGAAAATTATACGAAGAGTATTAGAAGAAAGAAAGAAAGTAGAAGAAGAAGGAAAGAAAAGTATGAGAAGAAAGAAAGTAGAAGAAGAAGGAAAGAAAAGTATGAGATTATAAGAAAAGAAATTATTATAAGAGTATATGATCCTACCAATGAGGATGCAACTTTTTTTTTTGCTTAAAGATATAATTACAACATAAGCTTGAACGATGTGGAAATGGAATTTTGTAGGATATAAAAAATATCATTATGACTGGGATCGAACCCGGGATTTCCGGATGAAAGGCCGAAACGCTAGCATTATAGAAACTATATTCAAAAAATTAATATTGTAAGATTCATGAAATACAGGAAAATTAGCTAGCTGGGCTATTTACAAAAAATTCCAGCACATCAAAAATAGATTCGAATTTTGGAGAAAAGGTTGACCTAGAAATCGATGGCTGCAGAACCTGACAGGAGATTTGTGGAGTGTGAATTTGGTGAAAAGTAGGAGGTTGTGTAAATGGGCTGATGGAAATATCTGCTGATACATTTCCATAGGTGACATCCTAGTAGAAATGATGACTGTGTTGTGTTATCAAATTTTAGAGGGTATAAAAGATGACCTTCGATAAAGCCTATCAGGGCCAGGAACGGAGGAGGTGGTGTGGTGATCGGGAACGTCACAAAGCAGGTGTGACGTTCACTACGGGTGTCAGGATTGTAAAAATTTGGCCATTAACTCAAAAGTGGTACATTTTTTGGGGGTTATAATTCTCAAAATTTTACAAACATAATCCCACTTTATATTACGCTCAGTATATGTGTACGTTCTCCGCTTACCATTAAAAAAAAAAATATGCCTGTTCCACATAGCTTGTTTCGATGTCACTCCATCGTAAAAAGTAATTTGGGAGAAACAAATCGAGCAATATTGTAGGCCACAAATCCATCATCAAAGACATTTCGTAAAAAAAGTTATTGACATGTAAGCTATGTACACTGTACGCCATCTTGTAACCATCGTGAATGATTTCCGCTTCTGTTAACTGGTTAATGATTTTGCTAAAACAACACAATAATTATTAACTGTGTTTTCAAAAAAAGTTTGGACCCACAATGCCCGTTCTACTCCTACTGACCCAGACTCAAATTTTTACTTTGTGTAAAGATTGTACATGTGATTCATGGAGGTTAGTTGTTGAACACAATCCACCGGGTTGGTCTAGTGGTGAACGCGTCTTCCCAAATCAGCTGATTTGGAAGTCGAGAGTTCCAGCGTTCAAATCCTAGTAAAGCCAGCTATTTTTACACAGATACACGGATCGTGGATACCGGTGTTCTTTGGTATCTCAGGAATGGTCAAACTGAGAATGTACAAGACTACACTTCATTTACACTCATACATATTATCCTCTGAAGTAATACCTGAACGATATTTCTCGGAGGCTAAACAGAAAAGGAGAATAGTAAGAAACAAGTTGTCGACCTCAGTCGTGTATTTTGTTAATTAATATACCTTCTCAGATGAAACTATGCTTAATCTGTAAAATACGTAATATCGAGGATACGTACGGAATTTTCTTCAATAAAACGTTTAAACAATTGAAAATTTATTTCTTTTGTGTAGGATTCAGTTCTTGAACACACATTACTTTGTATGGGAAAAGTTTCAGTTCTTTTTTTACAGCTTTATTTGCGGTAGAAAGTTCGGTATCTTACTGTTGTGCTAAATTATTCATTTACTTTGATGAAGTTTCGGCTATAGAATCCGAAATATCAAACAGCTTCTGTTCGTTTAGTTGTGGATGTGGTCTTCCCCTTCGATCAATATCTTCAACAAAGCCTATTTTCCGAAATTTTTCGATAAGGGTTCGAACTACATTCCAGTGAGGAACAGTAGGGATATTTGTAGAATTTTCAAAAAAACTTTTGTTTCAGTAAACCTGTATAGTTCTCGCTTTCACGAAAAAAATATTTAACGAAAAAAATGCGGGTCCCTCTACAAAATGAACCATTACGTTTTTGGCAACTATTGATTCTGATGTCGAAGCCAATTATACTGCACAGCGACTTTCCGAACGCTTTTTACGTAGAGAGATTATTGTATGATTTACATAAAAAAAATAATTTTTTCACATCTATCAACAATAATTTCTCTTTCTCTTTTAACAAAAAAAAAAAACTGGTGTATTGAGAAAAAAATAAATAAAAATCTTTGTTAAATAACCACAAAAAGACGTATGTATATATATATATATATATTGTATGTAAAAAGAACATATTATAAAGAAGTTCTTTACAAATAAAAATATATATACTTTGAAAGCTTACCAATATGTGTGGTATATTTCTATCTGTCAAGTTGGTAATGAAGGCAAAGGGAACTTGTTAAGCCAAATTTAATGATTGTAGGCCGTTGTATAACAGAACAGTTTCGTTTGGCGACTAAGGGAAAGAAAATACTGGATAATACATACATATCAAAAATTGAAGGCAGCGTATTATTATTTTTATTAAACATATCGCAAATATTATAACATCAGGAAAATATTTTAGTTCAATTAATCGCTAAAATATCGAAGTTTTATTATTTGTTGTAACATTCACTCAGAAATTATTATCAATTTGTTTTATAGAACGACTTTTTTATTTTATTTTATTGTTTATTTTTACTTTATTTAATTAACATGTCAATATTTATAACATTTAATAGTTATTAAATTTATTGATTAATTTGTAAAGTTAGTTGCTTTACTCTTTAATATAGTTCCTGATAAATTTATTTAATTTATATTACGCCTACAAGAGAATAATAACAACAATTAATTTTATAGTTTCATAATGTTTTTGTTATTATAATTGAAAAATAAAATATTGTAATTTATTTAAAATTGTTAAAACATCAAAGATTATTTTGTTTTTCTGTTTATATATCAATATATATATAAAATAAATAATAATAATAATTCCTATGTGGTTAGATTATCCCATCAGGCTGGTCTAGTGATAAACTTGTCGTGAAAAATCAATTGTTTGCTGATTTTCAAAGTCGAAGTTTCTCAGGTTTGAATTCTTGTAAAATTTGGTTGCTTTTATACGGATTTCTATACTGGACGGTGGATATAGATGTACTTTGGTGTTTGGAGTTCAATTAACTACACATTTCAGGATTGGTCGGCTTGGGTCTGTACAAGATTATATCTCATTTTCATGTTACACATATTCTCGTCTCATTGGGACGTGAGTGGGTTGCTTATTGTTCACTAAATGAATAGATTGCAAAATTCAACGTACACATTAGAAATATATATATATGTATGTATTTAAACAGTCAATGAATAGACAAATTTGAATTTTGAATTACATATTTATTTTTAAATTTAATGATTACTGTTTTACATACAAAACACAGTATTTGTGAAAAGTTCTTTAACTGTAATGACATGTTCAATATGCCCGCCGGTACTTGTAACAACGGCTTCAAGGCAAGTGTGTAGGTTTCTAATGACTCTGCGACACAAATCCTTTTGAATCTCTTCACACATCTGCACTATCCGCGCATGCATTTCAATAAGTTTTATAGATCTTAACGGGAAAAGTTTCTTTTTTTAATATCCCCAAAAAAAAAGGCACAAGGATTTAAATCCGGGCTCATAGGTGGCCAAAAAAGACCTCCATTGTGGCGGCCCGGATAGTGATTTGAAATTACGCGATTACCAAAATTTAAAATTCCAACACAACATTAGCGGTGTGAGGGGTTGTACCATCTTGCATAAAACATAGTAGAGTATCTATAGGCAACTCAGTGTATTAAATCATTCCTAGACATATCCAAATATCGTTGAGAATCGTCGAAAAACACTTGGCCTATCATTCTGAGACTGGATAAAGCTGCCCAAACGTTTACTTTAGGCCCATATATATTCGTCATTCACACACGTTTTTTGGTGATGCTGTCGCCCAAAAGCGGACATTTTTTTTGTCAACAGTCCCATCAATATGAAAATATGGTCACTACGTGTATTTCTTGTACGCCTGTTACTAATATTTATTCTTAATTTCGAACAGTTGTCCACCTCCCGTCTGCGGAGGAGGCTTTACAGCCTCGCGATAGAAGCATGGTAGCAAGAATGTCACAGACTGACTAAGTGAAGTTCCTTGTATAGATTTATACAGGATCTGGGGGATTGGTATGCCTCTCCTTCCTTTTTAAGGGCAACGGGAGCCCGAGTGCTTCCAACCATGTTAATTTAAACCAATATTTGTTCGGTTCTACCTGGCAGCTGATGAGCTCTGCGCCTGCGGGGGACATCCAGTCAAACGAACACACGATGTTTGACTGGGTAGCCCTTGGGTAAGGGGGGGCAGAACTTAGGCCATCCTGAAACTTTCAGGTCAAGGGGAAAATTGGCCACTCACAAGCAGCGATTCAATATTGGAAGAGCCGCCTTGTCGGACCGTGTGGGAGTTTCCTTGATGCGGTAGCTTTGTTCAACCGACATCAGTAGTTTACCTAAGGGAAAAGACTCCTACCACACTGCTGTAGGAAGCTAACCGAGAGATGTGGCTGGCTACCAGCCAGATTAAGGCTCCAAGCGCTCTAATGGTGGAAAAATACTTGGTGGCATTCAGCGGCCTAGGCGTGGCAGCGAATTGCTTTCTTTGACGAGATAAATTAATTATTGATTGTCATATATGTTTTAGTAGTTGACTGGTTGCACCTATCCATTTTAATGGTATATGATAAGTGGGTGGTGGGACACGCAAGCAAGTGGTGTGTAGTACCACGCTTATTCCGCTCACGATTTTAGGTTAGCTTTAGGAGCTAATAAGGACACTGGTCACTAAACTGTTTCGTGGCTCAGTAGCCGTTTGTGGCACAGACATTCGGTCTTATGCTTTAGGGCGACCAAATGGGGAGGTGGCGGGAGAAATGCTAAACAAACCAACGTTTACGCCTATTAAATATACACATTTTTTAAAAAATGTAAAGTACATAATAAAATTATATTTCATTAATAACTTCTGATATTTTTTCATATATATTTTTTTTTTAATTATTATTAAATTACAATTTATCGTAATTTTTTTACAATCGGAGTTTATTAATGAATCAATGTATTTAAATTACAAAAAAAAAAAACAAGTAAGAAAAGGAGATGAATATTGATTCGAACCGATCCTTTTAAGATCTAAATATTTCATTAAATAAAATTTTATTTGGCTATAATTCAGGAACCAATGAAAATAAGTACCACTTATGAAAAGCTACTTATTGAAAAGCTCTCAATGAGTGCTTATTACTTCAGTTATTAAAAAACCGTAATTAAGTTTTTTGTTTTTTTTTTGGATTATTTTGGACATTTTTGGTTCAATCGATTCCAATAAAATTGGGAGGTGCAAGATTAGATGTTGAAATCCGAAATTTTTAACATCCTACGGCTAATCGTTTTTCAGTTATGCGAGATGCATAGTACGTACGTACAGACGTCATGCCGAAATTAGTCAAAATAGATTCAGGGATGGTCAAAACGGATATTTACGTTGAAATCTGTAAACGGAAATTTTTCACGATCACAATATTTCCTATACTTCGAACAAGGAAATAATAAAATTGACAGTTCTAATTTTGTATTTAATTTTACTATAAATTCTCCCCCTTAAAAAAAATTACATCTTAATGTGACAACGTCTTTTTTATTTGTTCCGGATAAATGCGTAAACTGTACAAGCAATCATTCGAAATTTTAACTGTAGCTTTCTTATGAACCTCGGAATGTTTACCATAGTTTAAACCTATATATATATATATATATATATATATATATATATACGAAGGCCATTCAGAAAGTAAGGAACATTTCCACCTGACGCCTGGCGGCGTCAGGTGGATATATTGGTGTACTCGTGCTCGGCACCTCAGTCAGCGTCCAGCCGTGACAACGGGAACATCTCCGCACTGACCGTTTTTTTTATTTACAAATTTTAAATGTGTGCTACAATCAAAAATCCCGCCAGTTGTGAGGCGCGGTCTGTGATTCGTTTTTTGTCGGCAAAAAACTTAAAACCAATAGAAATTCATCGGAAACTGTGTGAAGTGTACAGGAACAACGTAATGAGTGAAACTTCTGTCAGGAAGTGGTGCATTCAGTTTAAAAATGGCCGAACAAACGTTCACGATAAAGAGAAGAGTGGACGTCCGAGCATTGTGACTGACGATCTGGTCTCCAAAGCTGACGAAAAGATTCGTGAAAACCGCTGTTTCACAATAACTGAGCTTTATCTATGTTTCCCACAAGTTTCACGGACTTTATTGTTTGAATTTGTTTCACAGAAGCTAGGCTACCACAAATTTTGTGCAAGGTGGGTGCGTCACTGAGTGGTTGAGATCACAAGCGGCAGAATTCTATGACAGGAATTTCAAGCTTGTCCACCGCTATGATAAGTGCCTGAATTTGTATGGTGATTATGTTGAAAAGTAGTATTTTAGTCCCTCTTTCACATGTATATAATAAAAAGTTTTTCTTGTACTTGGTTTTTTTGAATTCCAAAACGTTCCTTACTTTCAGAATAGTCCTCGTATATAAATACGGGTGATTCAAAAAAGGCATTACAACTTTAAAATCATATAAAGAATTATTATCGTAAAGATTCACTTGAAGTCACATTTTATTGAAACTAGACATAAATATTTGACTCACGTAGTTCATTAGTACTGAATTCGGCCATCAGGGCTGTCACTCAGTTTGTTTTTAAAAATGAATACAATTACTGGCGTGGATCATGTTCGCTGTAAATTCTAATTTCAAGATTTGCAGTCAGCAACAGCAGTTCGACGTCATTTTCATAGACAGTACGGTAGGGAGTGTAATAGACATACAATTTATTCTGGGCATCAAACCTTCGTTGAGATAGGTCATTTTGCTAAACATACAAAATCACCAGGACGTCCACATGTCCCTGAAGTTGTAGAATAACTCAGAGAAAGCTTTGCACGTAGCCCGAAAAAATCAACTCGACGTGAGTCACTTGAGACTGGCATTTCACAAACGATAGTTTGACGCGTATTACGTAAACGATTGCACTTATATCCATATAAATTAATAATGGTTTAACACATTACAGCTGACGAAGATGTAGCTCGGGTACAGTTTTGTGTGGAAATGATGGATAGAAATGAACGATACATTTTTAGGGATGACTCATTAAAAAACATGGTAACATCCAAATTAGATTATCACGTCAAAAATTGATATTTCACATTGTTGGCAGGATGAACACCCGTAACTGCTGAATTGGGGCAATGAAACCCTTAAAAAAACTTTGCAGCACATTCGTGATAGTCGTAATGTAAGATCAATATTTTTTGTGCTCTAAACAAACAAAGACTGTACGGCCTATTCTAACTTTAGGAGGCAACCGAAAATGGAATCGTTAACTTAACACGTAAATTAACACGCTTGAAAATTTTCTAATTTTTCAGTTAGATGATGCTGACCAAGATAGACGCCATTATCAGCAAAACCACCTCACTACCCCCTAGAAGTCCGAAATTTTCTTTTTACACGATTCCTAGGTCAGTGGATTGGTCGTGAAATCCAATTCTTTGGCCATTTCGCTTCCTAGATTTGATTTCGTTAGATTTTTTCTTGTTGGGTTTCATTAAAGATCAAGATTTTCTACCACCTTTTCCTGCTCATCTTGTTGAGCTAAGACTTCGATTAACGCCGTAGCTGTTGAGTTAACGCCCATCTAACTGGCTACAGTTTAGAATGAAATCGACTGGAGATGTTTGACGCATTACAAAGCCATATCGATCAAAATGAATGTTTTGTAAAAACTTGATGTGTTATTCTATGAAATGAGATCTCAACCATATCGATAAGTTATCTCAACAGATTTTTATTTATTTTTTTTTTGTCTTCAGTCATTTGACTGGTTTGATGCAGCTCTCCAAGATTCCCTATCTAGTGCTAGTCGTTTCATTTCAGTATACCCTCTACATCCTACATACCTAACAATTTGTTTTACATATCCCAAAAGTGGCCTGCCTACACAATTTTTTCCTTCTACCTGTCCTTCCAATATTAAAGCGACTATTCCAGGATGCCTTAGTATATGGCCTATAAGTCTGTCTCTTCTTTTAACTATATTTTTCCAAATGGTTCTTTCTTCATCTATTTGTCGCAATACCTCTTCATTTGTCACTTTATCCACCCATCTGATTTTTAACAATCTCCTATAGCACCACATTTCAAAAGCTTCTATTCTTTTCTTCTCAGATACTCCGATTGTCCAAGTTTCACTTCCATATGAAGCGACACTCCAAACATACACTTTCAAAAATCTTTTCCTGACATTTAAATTAATTTTTGACGTAAACAAATTATATTTCTTACTGAAGGCTCGTTTAGCTTGTCCTATTCGGCATTTTAAATCGCTCCTGCTTCGTCCATCTTTAGTAATTCTACTTCCTAAATAACAAAATTCTTCTACCTCCATAATCTTTTCTCCTCCTATTTTCACATTCAGTGGTCCATCTTTATTATTTCTACTACATTTCATTACAGATTTTTTATATATTTTTAAAATTGTGAAATACTTTTTGAATCACACGGTATATCAATTAACAGTAAATATATTAATTAATACATGTTTCACTTTTTACTGTTGTTCTTTATGTATTTTAATTCTCTTTTGATTTTTTATATTTACCCGTTTCGTTTTATGTACTTTAGTTTATTATTTCTGTTTGTATAACCTGAGGGTACTTTGTACCATAAGTACTGATGTGATTTTTAAATAATTTTGTGAAATCAATTAACGTTTAATCAATCATATTTATTTTCTTTTGTTATGGATTTTCATCAAGTAACGGCTTCATCCATTGATTACTATATGACGTTGACCAGTTCGTTTGAAACATTTCTGTTCTAAAATTTAATTAAACTTTAAATAAGTCCTGATCGTTTATGTACATTATATAGAAGATATTGTGTATAAAATCAATATCTATCTTAGATGTGAATAATGATGCATCCCAGTACCTTGATCAGTTGATGCATTAATTTGGCACGAAATCAAAGCGTTTCCTAATTTATGGTTACTAAAATATTAACACTGAAATTTAGCATAACAATAGATAAAGTGATTAAAGGTGGTTTTATGCAACAAAAGAGGTATCTTCTTAGCTTAGTATTACCCTCTATATTAGTTTACTAATCGAAGAAAACCAGTTCCGTTAATTATAAATGAAACGTGTATCATAAAACGTTATTGAAAATACATATAAAGTATAATAAACAAATTGATTTATCCGATGTTCCTTGAAAAATATAGCTAACATTTTTTAATTGTACTTCTTAAATATCCCATCCGATGCTACTTCAGAAAAAAAATATTTCGGAAAAATATAGGAATAAATGTAGATAAAAGAAATCATATACACAGGAAAGTTATTTAAGTTTCTATTATTATTATTTTTTTTTTTGATGATTAAAACACCATATAAGCTTGAAGTTTATATATAGTTTTAAATGGAAATTTTATGCCATACTTCACCGGGTTTTGAACCCGGGACCTTCAGATGACGTTACCACGAGGATAGATTTTCATCTAGAGGTCCTTTTTGCTAAAAATTTGTTATTCGTACAAAATCACCAGGTCGCCCATTGTCCCTGAAGCTGTGGAACAATTTGGGGAAAGCTTTGCAGGTAGGACGAACAAATCAACACGACGTGATCTTTTTGCTAAAATACATTCATTCATAAATAGTAAATTCAAACGGAAAATGGAAAAGTCGTTCTTCATTTTAAATGAAAATTGACATTTTTATTTTCTTATTCGCTTAAAGGTTTAGTCAGACACGGTAGTCCGCGATCAAGAAATTTAACAAGTTATAACTTATGTTCCAAAAACAAAAAACAAAAACACAGTAGGTATAAGTTTCTTTACCAAATGTTTTTATTCAGGCTACGCTTAAAGGCAAGTTCGAACTATTTCGATCGTTTAATCAGACACTGATGGCCGTCCTGAACATGTTTACTTCAGTAGGTTGCCTGTTTCTTTGAAACAGTTTACTTCTAATTTGTCGCGTTTCCAATTGTTATTTTTATAACGGAGTCTTTCATTTTACTCACGACGTTAACATATCTAATTAACTTAATTAGAGGAAGGCACAATACCATTGAACCTTCTACTGCACCGCATACATGATGACGCACGACCAGCTTGCGTGTTTTGGAAACACAAGGCGCATGCGTTAGCTTTCGCACATATAAACTTGGAATGTTTTTCTTTCATTTAAAATAAGTTCAGCTTTCTACAATGCTTTTTTTTCCGAAGCTACGATCACTTAAAACCTCACCCATTTATTCATTTTACGGACAAAGTAAACGTATATTAAATATTATACTAAAATATGTAAAAAACTGAGTATATTTATTAAAAAATTTGTAAACTAATAAATACCAAACAATATTATTCTTGTTAATCGTTTTATTTTAAAAAAAAGCTACACCTTAATTTTTATTTCGTTTTATTTTTAAGTACTTAAAAATATTATTGATGTGTAATTTTTACTTCCTTGTACAAAATAAAGAAAGTACTGTAATTGCGAAAATTTTGGTTTTCAGAATTCAATGTAAATATTGATTCTGATCATCCCTGAATCCATTTTAACTAGTTTCGGTGTGACGTCTGTACGTACTTATGTATCTCGCACGGGAAAAAGGGAAAAAGGGGAAAATGGAAACGGGGAAAAGGTGGAAAGATAAAAGGGGAAAACGGGAAAGGGTAAAAATAAAACTGGAAGAGGGTGAGGGAGAACGGTGAAAAGGAGAAGTTGGGCAGTGAAAAGGGAAGGAGAATAAGTGAAAGGTAAAATTTGTGAAGTTCAGTTTTTTAATTTTTTTTATCAAATTTTCAATTGTGTTCATTTAAAATCTCTCTCGCTCTCTCTCTCTCTCTCTCTATATATATATATATATATATTACGATATATCTATATTGATAACAATAGCGAAGCATTGCCGGGTCTGCTAGTATTATTATAAAATCTGATGTTGACCCCACATGACTTCCTAGTACACCTATTATATTAATTCAAAATCGATTAGCCGTAAAATCTTGAAATTTTGGGTTTTAATACTGTTGTAACATCTAATTGTACGCGTCCCCTTTTGATTACAATCGACTGGACAAAATATGCCCAAATTCTCAAAAAAATTGGATTTTTTTAACTACAATAATAAGCCGTCATTGAGAGCTTTTCAAATATATATATATCATAAGTGATACTTATTTTCATCGGTTCCAGAGTTATAGCCCAATAAAAGTTTAATTAATGAAATATTTGGATTATACAAGCGGAAGGCAGATCGGTTTGAATCTGAGATAATTTCCTTTTTTTAACTTTTTTTTAATTTAGATATATTGATTTATTATTATTTATTAACCTGTGACTGTAAAAAAACTTTTACAATAAATAATAATTCAATAACAAAAAAAAAAGTAATAAAACATATATGTAATATAATAGGTGTACTAGGAAGTCATGTGGGGTCAACATCAGATTTTATAATAATACTAGCAGACCCGGCAATGCTTCGCTATTGTTATCAATATAGATATATCGTTATATATATATATATCGTTATCTATATATATATATATATATATATATAGAGAGAGAGAGAGTGAGAGAGATTTTAAATGAACACAATTGAAAATTTGATAAAAAAAATTAAAAAACTGAACTTCACAAATTTTACCTTTCACTTATTCTCCTTCCCTTTTCACTGCCCAACTTCTCCTTTTCACCGTTCTCCCTCACCCTCTTCCAGTTTTATTTTTACCCTTTCCCGTTTTCCCCTTTTATCTTTCCACCTTTTCCCCGTTTCCATTTTCCCCTTTTTCCCTTTTTCCCGTGCGTAAATCGGTCCATTAGTATTGTTTTGGTCTTTAGCAGACACACATACGAACATGCCTTTTATATATATATATATATATATATATATATATATATAAAATAAAAAAGTCTATTTATATATTTGTTTGTTTCGTAAATATCTCGACACCGGCTCCACCTAACGGGTATAGTTTTTGCAAAATTATTTCTTTTCACGTAACTAATATTCATATTCTGAATATGAACCAAATTGGTCCATAAATATAATTTTTCGAAATATCACGACGCCAGCGCCACCTAGCAGGTCCAAACTAATTCAGAAACCTTCCCTGGCATGCGTCCAACCATTCCTCAAAGTTTAATCGCTATCGGATGAACAGTTTAGGAAGGAATAAAAGACATACAGACAGACAAACATTCATTTTTATATACATAGATTTATGAATAGTCTTGATAATTAACAAAGATACTAAAACATTTTTAGTTTTCATTAATTTTTTTTTAAATTGTAATTTTTTGCTGGTAGAATCTGAGACAGTATTCAATTTACTGTTACAGAAATCGTTGTTACTCAGCTATTAAAGTAATGATTTAATTTTTACTTTAAGATTAAATTGTATTTTACGTCTTTTCAGTTGCAATACTTAATAAAAAGAAAACTGTAAGGAATTTCCTGTTTTTCTTAATTTTAAAGAATATTTGATAACAGAAAATATGAAGAATAACTATTTAAACCACCATTCATTAAAGTATGATATTTTTCATTGTCATTTAAATATGACTGTAGTGATGAATTTTACCCGTTCTTTTCTAATCTTAGATAAAATTTTAAATCGAAATTTATTTGATATATTAATATTAATATAATTTTTCTTTATATTATAATATTTCCCTTTTACAATTTAAAATCTTACCCATCTGTTCATTATAATATTATATAACCCTTGGTTCTTTAGGATATAATTTTTTAATCATTTTTAATCGATATTTCGTTATTTTAAATCGATATTTCTCTTTTATTTAAAATAAAAAGAGTCAGAATTTAAACTTTCCTTTAATATGTAAAATAATTTTTTTTTTTTTCTTATTTTATACATCGTGATCAAATAATTTTTTGCCTTATTTTATGGGGGAAAATGGTGGTTATTTTTGAAAAATAAAATCATATAAACATTATCAGAGATAATATCTTCCCTATCTATTAGGTTGTAATAAACAGTAAATTATCTGGTGATCCAGGGGTGTAATAGGGATAGGTATAAATTACACAAACAAAGGACATAATATGTAGACAATGTAGTCCTTTGTTGTCTACGGAGTCCATATCAAAATATCTATACAAGTTCCAAGAGAATAATACATGAATCAATCATTTACCGATTAGAAAAATCTAACGTAGGCGTGGTTTGTTTCTTATAAAAACTGATAACGAAGTTGTTATACTCTCCTGGCATTTTTTATTTATTTTTTATATTGTATAAAAATATTGATACTTGATCAAATAAAAAAAAAATAAAAAAATGATATTTGTTATATTTTCCTGCTCCCCCACCACGAAAACTGACTTCCCAAAGTCAGTTTACAACCAATAAAAGGTAACTGTAGATTGAATTTTTTTGGGTTTAGGTGAAATCTTATTGTAATATTATTATTAAAAGTTTAAACTAAAAAAAAGTTTTAAAAATTCAAAAAAATCTATATTTTTTTATTTTGTTCGGCTCCCTCACCTACAATATTACACCTTTCGGGCAATGTAAACTACTACTACGTTTAGAAAATATAAAGAATAAAAACTGTAAAAAATAAATGAATTAAATAAAAACGTAGATTTATTTTAGATTTTGGGACAATTGGGGGAATTTTGAGGGGCTAAATTTGTTTAAAGAGGTTAAGATAAGCATGTACGCATGTACTGAGCTTAATATAAAGTTATTATGTGTGCAAAATTTTAATAAAATTAACCCCAAAAAGCATTTTAAAAAAATTAGGGTTCAAATACAGAGATAGAAGAACAATTGCTAACATGTACAGGAACCAAACAGCAACAGTAACAATTGAAGAACATAAGAAAGAAGCCGTAATAAGAAAGGGAGTCCGACAAGGATGTTCCCTATCACCATTACTTTTTAATCTTTACATGGAACTAGCAGTTATGATGTTAAAGAACAATTTAGATTCGGAGTAACAGTACAAGGTGAAAAGATAATGATGCTACGATTTGCTGATGATATAGTAATTCTAGCCGAGAGTAAAAAGGATTTAGAAGAAACAATGAACGGCATGGATGAAGTCCTACGCAAGAACTATCGCCTGAAAATAAACAAGAACAAAACAAAAGTAATGAAATGTAGTAGAAATAACAAAGATGGACCACTGAATGTGAAAATAGTAGGAGAAAAGATTATGGAGGTAGAAGAATTTTGTTATTTGGGAAGTAGAATTGCTTAAAATGGACGAAGCAGGAGCGATATAAAATGCCGAATAGCGCAAGCGAAACGAGCTTTCAGTAAGAAATATAATTTGTTTACATCAAAAATTAATTTAAATGTCAGGAAAAGATTTTTGAAAGTGTATGTATGGAGTGTCGCTTTATATGGAAGTGAAACTTGGATAATCGGAGTATCTGAAAAGAAAAGGTTAGAAGCTTTTGAAATGTGGTGCTATAGGAGAATGTTAAAAATTAGATGGGTGGATAAAGTGACAAATGAAGAGGTATTGCGGCAAATAGATGAAGAAAGAAGCATTTAGAAAAATATAGTTAAAAGAAAGGACAGACTTACAGACCACATACTAAGGCATCCTGGAATAGTCGCTTTAATATTGGAAGGACAGGTAGAAGGGAAAAATTGTGTAGGCAGGCCACGTTTGGAATATGTAAAACAAATTGTTAGGGATGTAGAATGTAGAGGGTATACTGAAATGAAACGACTAGCACTAGATCGGGAATCTTGGAGAGCTACATCAAACCAGTCAAATGACTGAAGACAAAAAAAAAAACTTAAAAAAACTATAGTCCTATATCCTACCACCCGGAAATATTGAGCCCAAATATTTACATCCCAATCCCGTAGCGGTAGACGCCCGCCTTATGACGCTTCCGGTTGACACCCCACTCCCCCCCTGTTCTTAGTCCTGATGAGCTTTAACGGGAAATCCCAAATATTTACAAACCACCCCATATGCACAAGTCTCTTGACGATTTTACTCGAAATCGGTATATTGAGTCAGAATTATTAAGCTTCAAACACACCAACCCAAGGGTACGTACGAACATTAACCCCTGTTTGTCATTTTGGTGGCGGTTCTTGGGTCATAAAATGTCGAGAAATGTAAAAACATTTCATATTCCAATTTTTAACTGATTTCCGTACTCTCTTTCTTGCAATCATAGCTAGAACTATGAAAGTAAAAGATACATATTATAGAAATATTTCTTTTTAATATCTCTAATAAAATCAATTTTTATTTATTTAATTTAGAATATGGTTAGCATAGATGATAAGAGACTTTATGCAATTGATTGGCTAAACAGGAAAAGAAAGAAAGTAACGAGTAGGGGTGTAAGCTTGACTTTTGAAATTTCATGGATGAGTGATTGATGGATTGCGTTTTATATGGGACACTCTGTATATGTTTTTCTTTTTTTGGTCTAGATAAACTAGTTGGACCCTAAAACGTACAGATATGGAAAAAAACTCGATACCCTATTTTTGAAATGATAACCATATTATCCTCTTTAAATATAAATATTCTAGGTTTATTTTCCGGGAATATAAAAAGTAACTGTGAAAAAAAGAATTAAAAAATATATAATAGGATATTAATATCAGAAAATTTACAGATTTTATTACAATCTGAGATGATAATGGGTTATATATTGATTTGATTTTTTTTTAATGGTTTGACATTTAATTAGCCATTTACTCTCCGATTAGATTTATCGTTTTAAATTATTTTTTAATCATTGTCAAATTGTATTTATTCATAATTTTTTCCCTTTTTCTGTTTTCATCGTATCAAATTCAGCGTGGTAGTAAATAATTTATCTGTTTTATGTAACAAAACACATTTTTTAAATTACCAATTATTTTTATTTGTTTTTATATATATTAACTACTCGATCAATCGCAACCAAATTTTTATGTTGTCATAACTTAGAAGGTTATTGGATATATTTCATTTCTAAATACATATATATATATATATATATATATATATATATATACACACACATATATATGAAATTAATGAATTGAGTTAATTTACTGTGAATTGTGATTCTCTTATCACTGTGTGACCTGGGTTTGAATTGAGCGATTCAAATAAATAAAATGAATAATTAAAAAAAAATAACAGAACTAAATTTACGTTAGATAGGACAATATTAAATAAATTATAAAAATTTTCTGTGTAAGAATAACGGATTTCCCGAGCGGAATACGTGTAAGGCTAGAGTGGTGAATTTTGTGAACTTATCGTAGGGAAGGATATACCAATCATCACCATCAACTATTACTGATGTGGTGAACCTAAAGGAAAGGGGTGCAATGAGAGAATGGGATGCTTTTATAAGATCTCTGCAAACAATCCTTCGATTTTTAAAATTCAAACTGAAGGCTACCTTTTACATACATCAGATACGCAATCTACAATCTAACAGAACACGGTTTTTCAGAAATTTGTATATATATATATATATATAAAATTATAAAATTTGTCTGTTTGTGCGTTATCGTATGACGCAAGAACCAACCGACCGATTACTTTTAAATTTGGAAGATTCATTCGTGTTAACCCAGGGGAGGTTTTAAGTCATCAACCGAAGCCCTAGCTTCATTGAAGGTTAAAATATTAAAAATATTCATTATTTCTTCACTTCAAGGAGGGTGAAGATATAAATTAAAAGATATTAATTAAAGAAAAAAATAAATTCTTTTTTACATTTTAATACAGAATGATTCAAAGAATCGGGAAATTTTAAAAATTAAATAACAATGAAAAATATTTTTTAGAAAATGAATTTTATTTCATGTAATTGTAAAAATGTTGCCATTTTAGGATACATACAATTTAGTTTATTTTTTAAAGATGACATCTTGTAGGTGACCTCCTCTTCTAAGTAAACACTCACGAAGTCTCTTCGTTAAATTGTTCATTTTGACGTAACATGTCAACTGGAATTTCCGCAATTGCTCCTCGGATCTTTGCCTTCAGTTCTTCCGTTGTAACAGGTCTACTGTGGAACACTTTGCTTTTAAGGTGACCCCTCAAAAAGTAATCGCAAGCTGAGAGATCAGGCGATCTGGGAGGTCATCTAATGTCACCGTTTCGTGAAATGACACGTTGTCCAAACAATCGGCGTACAGTTGCCATCGATATTCGTGCAGTATGTGACGTTGCTCCGTCTTGTTGAAACCAGGCTGTGTTAAGAATCGGTGGAAATCTATTTTGTTATTCCACAACAAAGGTTTCAAGCACGGCTACGTAACGAGCCGACGTCACTGTAATCGCAAGACCGTTGTCATCCTCAAAAAAATAAGGGCCTGTAACACCGTAAGATGACATAGCACACCACATGGTCACTTTCTGGCTGTGTAACGGTCGTTGGTGTAGCTGCGTAGGATTTTCTTGGGCCAAGCATCTGAAATTTTGCTTGTTAACAAATCTACTCAGTTGGAAATACGCTTCGTCTGACATCGACAGTTCGTGAAAAAACTCTTCGTTATCATTTATCTTCTGAAGCATTACATTACAGAATTGTGCTCGCACAACTGCATCGTTCGTTTTCAGTTCCTGGACGATCTGCAACTTGTACGGATGGAATGGCAAGTCCTTCACTAACATTCTTGTTACGCTTGAACTATGCAATTGTAAAGATACTGAGAGACGACGGATTGACCGATGTGGACTTCGTGTGACAGCATCTCGTAAAGCTTGAACATTCTGTGGTGTACGGACGGTTCGCTTACGGCCTGGAGGTTTCTTTTTCATTGCCGAACCGGTTTCCTCAAAAATTAGATATTCATATTTTAATTGCATGTCCTGATGGAACACGGTCGTGCCGTCCCAGATTATAATGACGGCGAAATTCTCTACGCGCTCCCTCCACACTGTCATTTTTTTTGTAAAACGCTTTGATAGCCAATGCACGTTGCGCACCACTCCAAGGATCCATGACAATTAAATGGCAGGTTAGGTTAGAGAGGCTGGCGCCACTTATCAAGTGGTACCAATCGCCCACGGATACCAACACAATTTTCAAAATTTCCCGTTTCTTTGAATCACTCTGTATTTCTGCGTCCATTACAAAGAAAGAAGATGTGAATATTTTGTCTTCAAAAGTGTGTGTATTCTGTATTCTGTAATTTAGTTTATTTTTCAGGTCCTATAAATCCTGAATACTTTGTTATTTACTAGTTATTTTCACAATCATGAGGATAACTAACAGTGTGGGGATCCAGAGGGTGGAGCCCTCTGAGTAAAGGTAAAGCGTGAAAGCTCTGCGGTTGTCCAAGGCGTCGAACCCTGCAACATGGAAATGGAGATCGAAAAGAGCTCTGCGGCCCTGGGTAGGCCCCGTGGACCTGGGAGATCCTGAAGAGCCACTGAATTGGTTCCGGGGTTCGCCTGGGCGGACCTGGGCCTTGAGGGTCCAGGTTATGGCTAGTAACGGGCCGGCTAGTATATGTGTAAGTATAAAGCCAATACTTTGCTTGTACTGGTACCACGCGAGATCAACCAACTGACTGCTTTCAAATTTTTAGGATACATTTGTGTTATCTGAGGAAAGGTTTTAAGCCAAAGATCGAAGCCTGCTCCCCTTTGGCGTTGAAGTTGAATTAAAAATCACCATTAAAGAAAAAATATATTAACCCTTTTACTTCATTATTGTATTTTTGTTACCATGGCAACAGAAATAAGTTATGAATTTTTCGTTGTCAAAGGTATAGGCGTGTGTGTATTTACCATAGATACTATATTCTGTCTTTCGTTATTAAATTTCTTTTACATGTTTATATAAAGACTGAATAGTTAACATATTATTTATCAGTATTATTCTCAAAATGTAGAGGCAACGGACAGCGCGAGGGCCCAGGTTAGGAGCCCTCGAACTGAGCTAAGCGAGCACTGCGGTCCTGCGTATACGCCTCGGAAAGCCCCTGGTTCGGGTTTTAGATGGGCCAAGTTGGGGCCCAGGGGGTCGACGTTCTGGCGAGCAAAGCGTCCCCCGACCGGATAAATATATAGTTTTATTACTTTTTTATTTTGAAAATATATTTATCTTTCTGATAATCAGAATCTGTTTACTATTAATAAATCAATAAAAATTAATTCCTGGCCTGCAGAACATGTTAATATCATTGAGCTTTATATAACAGAATTTTTTTTTTTACCAGTGGGTTTTTTTTATTGTTCTATGAATTTTCCTTTAATCGACGATTGAAAAAAGTCAGAAAAATAGACGGTTGTAGTAAACGTAAAATAGAAAGGGAAGCCAAAAGAGATTGATAGTGAGGGGAAGACAAAAAAAGGAGTGAGAGAGAATTATAACTGATAGGTGGAATAATAGAGAGAAAATTTCAAACAGGAAAAGAATAAAATACAGCAAATACCATACAGAGACAGAGCGTGTGTGTGAGATAGAGAGAAATTGAAAGGAAATAAAAGAACCAATATAAAGAGAGAGAAAGTAATATAAGAGGATTTAGCCCTCTATATTTATCAAATTGTTTGATTTCAACTAATTCCCGCTAGACTATTAATTAATTTGGTACCAATGATTTTTTTTTAATTTTAAAACCACATAAACGTTGGTGGATAGCAAAGTGGTATTAAATATTATACGAACATTTGATAGGTCTTGATATCGATTAATGTTCATAGTAATCTGTAATAAATTGTTAATTAACTTCGAAATTTTATAAAAGATAAAATATATATTGATCTTTCATTCCTCTCTTGAATATTTCATTCTGAAAAAGGGTTAATAAATAAATAATTGACCAGAATGCAGTTGTTATACTGAGTAATTCACGGTGCTTTCTGAGTTCATTCTACTAAAGAAATTAATGTCTATATAAACATGGCCGTTGGCGAGTTACGGCTAGCGATAGATTTCACCATGATTCCTGATCAAAAAGTGAAATAAAACCATACTGAAAATCTAGGAACCTGAATTAAGGTGTAAACGTTATGGTTTCTTGATAAATTGCATGAAAACGATTCCATATTCATTCCTATCTTTAATAATAATCATAATATTCCAAGTAAAATAGAATGATTTATTGTACGATATATGCGTAAAAACTTCACGCCGAAACTAGTCAAAATGGATTCAGGGATGATCAAAATGGATAATTCCGTTGAAAACAGAAACCGACATTTTTTTTAAATCACAATAATTCCTTTACTTTGTACTAATGTTGAAATATAATGTTGAAGTTTTGGATTTAGGACTGTTATAACATCTAGTTGTGCACCTCCCCTTTTTTATTGCAATCGACTGGACCAAAAATGTCCAAAAAAACTGACATTTAAAAGGTTTGAGTTATGTACTTTTTCTTAACTGTAGTAATAAGCCCTCATTGTGAGCTTTTCATTGATATATCAGAAGTGGTACTTATATTCATTGGTCCCAGAGTTAAAGCCAAATAAAAATTTTAATTAATGAAATATTTGTATCTTACAAGGGGAAGGTACATGGGTTCAAATCCAACTTCATCTCCTTTTTTTTACCTTTTTTTAATTTAAATTTTTTATTTATAAATAATTATTAACCTCTGATTGTAAAAAAACAATCTTTACGATAAATAATGATACAATAAATAATAATAATAATAATAATAAAAAACGAAAAATAGCTGAAATATTTTATATATTTATCATTTTAAAGAAATGTGAATATGTAATTTAATTGGCTATAAGGAAGTCATGTAGTGTCCCCATCAGATTTTAGTAATTTATAATTTATATATTAATGAGATTGGTGAGATTCGTAAAACATTCCGGGGACTATATGAAAGATACAGTTAAAATTTCGTAATGATTGGTTCAATAATTTTCCCGGTTATCGGGAAAAAATAAAAAAAAGTCCCTTTTTATAGTAGTGATATATCAAATGGAAAATTAGGAAAAGAAATAGAATTATTATATGACAAATCTTCTGTGGTAACAAATTTATTTATTACCAACTGTTAAAATACTAATTAATATACACTACATGAAAATATAGAAATTAAATATTATAAAAAAAAAGAACTTTGGCAATATCGAAAAAAAAAAAATTCCCTTCGGCACGCCTGAAGGCGGAGTTAGATTTCACCGGTGCTAAGTAGGGGATAAAAAATATTTCCACCTTAAAGTTAAGAAAAATTTCAAATTTACGTAATACGACAATGATTACAGAGGTGAAAAAAAGTTTCACATGTTTAACATACAAGTCCCATCTTCTTATAATTTCAGCAACATTTTGTACATCCACTGCCGGAAAGGTTGATCATATAAAAAATTGTTTCTCACAAAGCTTTTAGGTAATGTTTAGAACCAACAACCCCACTTTAACCCACCGGGTTGGTCTAGTGGTGAACCCGTCTTCCCAAATCAGGTGATTTGGAAGTCGAGAGTTCCAGCGTTCAAGTCCTAGTAAAGGCAGTTATTTTTACACGGATTTGAATACTAGATCGTGGATACCGGTGTTCTTTGGTGGTTGGGTTTCAATTAACCACACATCTCAGGAATGGTCGAACTGAGAATGTACAAGACTACACTTCATTTACACTCATACATATCATCCTCTGAAGAATTATCTAAAACAGCAGTTACCGGAGGCTAAACAGGAAAAAGAAAGAACCCCACTTTAAATCGATTCGATACTGTGCCTATTAAGGCAGGTAAGAATTTTTTTGTCTTCGAAATCCAATTTTTTTCATTCCCTGGGCCAATGGTTGGTGATATTAAAAAACTTCACTTATAAGTTTTAGCCCCTTATCCAAAGAATAGTAGGAGCATTAAATGAATTCGATATTTTACTTAATAGGATAGTTATAGCGATATTTTGTTTTGTTTTTTTTAGAAAACCCTTCTCATTTCCACCATTATAGTTCGATTTTGGTCGTTAACGAACCCGACCGAGTTTTTGGGACAGGTTATTTTTAAGGAACAATTTGAAATTGATCCACAATAAAGTGAAATATATATATAAACGTTTGAACTAACGAGGTTTTTGGGTCTGGAGGATGCGAAACGCGAAGATATGTCGGAATTTACCTGACGTCGAATCATGGTACCCATTACAATTAGTAGCATTTTATTAAAGTAGATTTCAATGGAGATTTCAAGTAGATTTCATTTTATTAGGTAGATTTCTTATGAAATCTACCTAAAAGGGTTTACAATTTACAGCTGAGATAAAAATATATTAATTTACGTCTGATAACAGATTTTCTGAGAATTAACTGTAGTTGATATATATATATTAATTTTAATATTTTATGATAAATAGTTTTTTAGTATTCATTACAGTGTATAGTTTTCTTGAAAATTTCTATATCGTATAAGCTATTGAAAACGGTGAAAAGTCTGTGTTTATTTTTCATCAGAGAACGGAAAAGTAGTTTCTCTTTTGAATATACATATGAAAGAAGATTAAAAAGAAACGATAAATATCAGTTTAAGCATTTACAAGAACGGAAGAAGGTATTGATTGGCTTTTAACTTTTTTGAACACTTTGATATATATCATATCTCTCACGAAAAAACAACAAAATATTTTCCTTTTCTCAACCCATTTCATTTATTATTACATCCGTTTCCGCTCTATTTCTCTATGATGGATATTTTCTTTTGTTTTTGTTATTTATCTTTGACATAAATAAACTAGAGTTGATATTTTACGTTCATATGCAATAGTGATTATTTTTGTTTATATTATAAGAAAAAATGTATTAATTTTAAATTTTCTTTATTTTTTTTGATTATTTCATGAAAATCAATATTTCTGTGATCTATAACTTATTAATATTCTGAAAAAAAATCTGATGTGGAAATCACATGACTTCCTTTTCCCTCTATTAAATTACATATACACATTTCCAAAAGTACGTAAATTTTTATTTCACAACTTCTGATATTTTTTTATTGTTATTATTGAATTATTATTTATTGTAAATATTTTATTACAATCAGAGATTAATAATTATCAATAAATCAATATTTTTAAATGAAAAAAAAAAGGAAATGAAGTTGGATTTGATGTCTTCCTCTGGATTTGGTGCCTTCCCCTGGAAATTGGATTTGATGTGTCGATGTGCCATCCCCTTGTAGAATCCAAATATCTCATTAATTAAAATTTTATTTGGCTATAACTCTGGAACTAATGAAAATATATACCACTTATGATATATCGTAAAAAGTTCTCAATGAGGGTTTATTACTGCAGTTAAGAATTAAGAAAAAGTCCAACATCCAACAGATTTTTTTGGATTTTGGGCTTTTTTGGTCCAGATCCCGGGTTCAAATCCCGGTCAGACATGGAATTTTCACACGCTACTTGTTATTCGTCTCA
Source organism: Lycorma delicatula (assembly GCF_047948215.1). Taxonomy (NCBI): domain Eukaryota; kingdom Metazoa; phylum Arthropoda; class Insecta; order Hemiptera; family Fulgoridae; genus Lycorma; species Lycorma delicatula. The sequence continues at coordinate 34,101,495 of NC_134467.1, read as the reverse complement.
TCTTTTTAAGCAATACCTAACGGTAGTTCTGGAGAGTAAACAAACAAGAAAAAGAAAAAAAGATACTATTATTCTTCCTTTGTAATTTAGTTTCTTTTTCAAGTTTCTATAAAACCTGATTATTGTAATTGTTATTTATCAGTATTATTCTCGCAATCATGAGGATAACGAACAATGTGAAGGATCCAGGGGGCGGAGCTCTCTGAGTAGATGGGAATGGCGACCGAATCGAGCTCTGTGAATGTACAAGGCGCCGTTTCCCTGCAAACGGGAATGTGGCGAGCGAAGCGGACTCTACGCCCTTAGAATAGGCCTCGTGGGCACTGGGAGACCCCGAGGAGCCCCGGAGTTGGCTTCCGGGTTCGCCTGAGCCGATGTGGGCCCTGAGGGTCCAGATACTGGCTAGACGGACCGGCTGATATAAAATATTAACGTATGAAATCTAACTTAATAATGGTATTAAAAAACATACTTTTTTACAGTTTTATGCGATAGAAATATTTCACTTAACTCAGATCCAAATGAGTAATATTTTAATTAACTGTTAAATTGAAATTAACCACCGAATCTTTACAAAAGAATGAAAAAAAAATTAAATACATAACAGATAAAATACTTTTGTTTTAAAATTATATTTTTATAACACTTTTTAATGAATTTATGGAATATTTAAATAATACTACCACGAATATGGTACGATAAATACTTATTATGTATAATTTTCCTTAGACCATACAGAATTTCTTCATATAAAATGATATTATTAATAAAAAACAAAGAAAATGAAAGTTTATGATGATAAGTAAGTAGATATTTTCCGTATAGTCGTTTGTATATCAATAATCCAAAAGCTTTTTCTTTTACAACGGAAATATATTTTCATATTTATTAAACTAAATATTGCCTTTTATTTTAGCATATATACCATACCAAAATAAAATTATGATAAGTCTAAAAGAAATTTGATCATTTCTACTTTCGAGAAATATATACTATTGAAATATTTAGTATGGATCTCAAAACGAGGTTGGTAAAAGAAGAAGGGTCAGTTGTTACTTCTCGGTTGGGGTTGGACATAATATAAAGATTTCATTCGTGAATATTTTAAGTTTCTATAAAAGTATGATTTTACTTTTTTTCAATTTTTTTTTCGAAGCGGTGTCCCATGGACCAAGGCAATATCATTTCCACTTTTCTTTTTTTTACAGTTTTTTCTAAGGAAAGTACGGTATTATATTTTCGGATGTAATATGGTATCAGGGGTGAAATTGAATTTCCTTTACGTGTTGAGTTAGAAAGAATATGAAATTTATTTAAGATATAATTTCCTTTTATTTGTAAAAATAGTGATTCAAAATGAATATCTGGGTTTTAGTGCCTTGTAATTATTTTTCAAGTTTTACGTAAATGGATTAATTATACATGAAATGAAATAGCAATTAAAACAGGTTTAGTTATACGCAAGCTCCTTAAGTCCATAGATTATGGGTTGCGTGTTAGCATATGTAATTATACATCTTAAGGATAATGACTTTCTTTATCGTGTAATACTCAGTGACAAATCAACATTTCATGTTAATGAAAAAGTAAACTATTATAATATCCGTATTTGCGGATCAGAAAATTCTCACGGTATATCATACTGTGAACATACCATATCAACGCTGAACATACTATTTTTGCTTGTCCCAGATGGGCACGCAACAGAAGTGAGATCTCTGCAAACAGGCTAACACCGGATATTTTAATCAACTGGCTGGTGTTCAGGGATGTAAACTGGAATTGGTTTAGAAGGTTCGCGGGCGAAGTTCTCCGATCAAAGGAAGAAGAAGCTAGAAGACGGGAATATAGTAGGGATGGGAGGACAGTCCATCCATGGAGGGCCCGTATGCAGAGGTATGCGGGTTCCTGAGAAGGGAGGGAAATCCTGGGGAGAAGTTGGGTAAAAGAAAGACCGAGTCCCGGCCGGCGGTGTCGGCCCTGCGGGTGCCCTGGCACTCGGTGGGGTCAGTGCCGCCGGTTTGAGGCGTGGCATAAAGACCGAGACCCGGTTCCCTGATGAGGAGGTGGGGGGCGGCGTAGTCAGACCTCATCTCTGAGGCGGGGAATTTGAGGTAGGCAAATAAAGAAGTAAAGATCCGTGACCGGGGAGGCTAACCTGCCGTCCCGGGTGTACTATCGGTGGGCGGGGGACGCCTCCTTAGAGTAAATGGACACTTTCCCCAGCTGAGTTATACTTAATTGGATATCCGGTTGGTGGAGAGGGGGGAAAAAAATATCGCATTGTGAACGAGACTACCCCAAAACGGAATGTTTTTTTGTTGTATCACGACAGCAAGTTTTTTTTCGCGAAAACAAGTGTGTATGGAATGAACTATCTTGATATGCTACAACTTTGGATCTTTCCTCAACGGGAATATGAACCACAGAACTTTATTTGGCAACATGATGGTGCGCCTCCTAACTGGTATAATAGTGTACATGATTGATTGATTCAAATTCTCCCCGACCGCTGTATTGGTGGCCGGGAAAAAAAAATGATAGGGCTTGTTTGCCATGGCCTCCATGTTCACCCGATCTAACCCCCATGAATATTCTCACAAACATGAGAATACGAACGCGTCAAGAGTTCAGCTAGCAGAGCACCCGACCCAGACTCGTCTATTTTCAAAAAATAAAAATAAAAAATATAGAAGAGGTATTATTCTTTCAAATCGGTGGGCTTTTGGATGTATTTAAAAAGAAAGTATAAATATAAACCAAATCTAACCTACGGTCGTTGAGTTTGACTAAGTAACAGTAATGTTTTCATTATTTAAATAATAAATTCCGTAATAATTGCAATTACTGAATTTATTATTTAAATAATGAAAACATTACTGTCAATTAGTCAAGGTTATCAAGTAAAGCAAGGCTTAGGTTATATTTTATTAATTATATTTATTAATGCTTATATTTTTAATATGTAAAATATATTAATATGGAGAATGTTTAAAATGACCGGTATAAAACACCATTTTACTGCGTAACTCTCTAACGTATTATTCGGTTATCTTTATTGAGTTATACGGTTACTACGGTATTTCTCTAATGTTTTATTCATCAATTAGTATAAAACATGTTACATTAAACAATTTTTATGTGAAAAAATGGAAGAAAACACAAGGGTGTAAAACGAAAAATACAATTTTTAGTTTGTATTCTTTTCTGTTTTTCTGAAACGAAACTGCTGATTCCTCTTAGGATTTTCTTAAAATTTTGAGTAAATTTTGTAATCCAGTGAGATTTGATTTGATTTTCATTTCTGTGCAAATTTAATGGTCTAATAACAAAATTATACTGCTACAATTTAAAGAAGGTATTTTGAATCCCAATAAGTTACGTTGTAAAAGATTGGTCCAACTTTATTATTTAGTTTTTGAATTGATTTAGGTTTATATAATATTTATAATAAATAAAGTTCATTTCTTTGTTTGTTAATTAAAAAGTTAAAAAAATAAGAAAAAGTATTATTTATTATTTTGAACATCAATATTCTGTTAAAATCTGTCGAAAAATATTTCAACTGAAATGAAGTACTTTTGTACTACAACACTTTAAATAAATATAACGTTGAAAAGTTAATAAAAGCTGCAGAAAATATATAAAGAGAATATAAAAAAGAAAATTTATATAAATGTTAACACAAAAAATCTGACTTAATTAATGGTGTCTTTTTATCAAATGACTAAAGATTCTTTTGTATGAAATTACTAAATAACATGACTACAATGGTATTGTTTTTAATAATATAAGGAGAAACGTGTTAAAGAAAGCACAGGAAAACAAATTTAAAAAAAAATTAAAAAAGAAAAAACACAAAAGATTTGAAAAACGGGTTAAATTAACTTGAAAAATAAAAACATTTTTGTAATAAAACAAAGACTGTATAAAGTAAAAAAATATAACGTTATACGTTAAAATTAGATAGAAACACTCTAAATAATCACTACATAAAAATTTGGTTTTGTCAATGATGCATAAAAGGGAATTATTATTTCCCTTTAACGGAAATAATTTATTTTAATATTTAAATACAGTCAGATCAAATATAATTTAATTTAAATTTCGATTCGAATTACGTTTTTCATATTACTTAACCATTAAAAAAAAAACAAAATTATTAAATAAAAAATTAATAAATACGTTAATAAAATTACACTAAATACTACATAGGACAGAATGGACGTATATTCATCCATAGAAACATATTACAAAAGACTACAAAAAAATACGAAAGGTTATCTCTCTAAAGTAAAGACCGTTTCATTGCAAAAAAAAAAATATAAACTGAAAACTTTGTGAATATGTTTTATTTCTCTTAAACTATATAACTTATACAGGGCCATTCACGGGAACCGGATGTTTTTGAAGTGGGTTATACTCGGGCGTTCGTGGTGGGAGGGGCACCAAGTTCCTAGTAAAACCAGTTATTTTTACACGGATTTGAATACTAGATCGTGGATACCGGTGTTCTTTGGTGGTTGTGTTTCAATTAACCACATATCTCAGGAATGGTCGAACTGAGAATGCACAAGACTACACTTCATTTACAATCATACATATCATCCTACATTTATCCTCTAAAGTATTATCTGAAGGGTAGTTACCGGAGGCTAAACAGGAAACGACTGGGTCGATGCCAGGTAAGATAATACATAAAATTTAGTTGAACACTTTCTGAAGAATTCGATATTGAAAAAGAAATTCAATATTCCTCAAACCACTAAAACTTATGCATTCCCTTTATTTTATTATAAAACTAATGTTGGTTTACACATATAACGATAACAATACAAATTAATTCTTTACAGGCATTAATGTTCAATTTAGCAAATTACATAAAAACCTCTTGATGAAGTCAACATTACTATAAAAAATTATAATCTATATAATTTCGACAGTATCTATCGATATAAACTACAATAAATTAGGCGAAAGAAATTCTAAATTATTATTTATATTTTTTTTTTTTTAAATTATATTTATGATTTATATAATTCTGTTATTGGTAAAGACTGAAGTCAAAATCTTCCGGAGATTATAAGAAAAAAAACAATCTGATGTGGACACCACATGACTTCCTTATACGCCTGTTAAATTACAAATACACATTTTTTGGTGCACTTCATTCAAACTTATTTAAGTTGAAAGTGAGATACTATCATCCAATTTTTTAATAAATTCGTCCGAAGGTTCCGGGTTTGAATCTCGTTCAGGCATGGGATTTTCACGCCCTACAAAAATTGTCATTCATCTCATCCTCTGAACTATAATAATATATAATATATAATAACTATAATAAAGTGGACAGTTACGCAATTGCATTTTGGTGGACACCACATTTCATCACATTTTTTTGTGGTGTCCGTATCAGCATTTTATACTAGTTTATACGAGTATATTAATTTTTTTCACGTGTCGGCTTCGTAAACAT